>NC_090355.1:35953592-36043609 GCF_035084215.1 Heptranchias perlo | reverse complement strand
TCCCTCCCCCCCTCCTCCACCCTCCCCCCCTCCTCCACCCTCCCCCCTCCTCCACCCTCCCCCCTCCTCCCCCTCCCCCACCCTACCCTCCCCCTCCACGCTCCTCCCCCTCCCCCTCCCTGTGTCACCTCGAACATTTGGATCAGCTCGATCTGCACAGTTCCCAGCGAGCCTGGGATCCACAGCGAGAATCGCACCGGGGACAGGCAGTGAGTAACCATGGAGACGGCCACAGCCGATGGGTGTGAGATGGCCCACACTGACCAGGTCAATCTTCAACACTTGAGCACATTATGAAGAGCAGGTGGAGAATGATTTTCCCCATCTCCCTCCGCCCTTTCGCACCTTTCACCCCAGGCACCTGGGGCAAGATTTCAAACAGCTTGTGGTTACAGTCACTGGCCAAAGGAGCGGGAGGATTAATCTGTATTTAACTGTTGGACTGACTCCTCTCGCCGTGGGCAGTCTCGAACCCGGTGCAGTGAACTGATTGGCTTCACCGTCCGTCACTGGGAGGAGTTTGCTGTTCATTGTGAAGAGATGTAATTATTTAAAACTTGGTTTCTGCACCGAACCCGTTGTTTGGTGAATTGATGTCTCACCAACTCGTCAATAACACCTTGTTAAGGCCCATTTAACATCTGTCTGTTCTGTATTACAGTGTGAGGTGCGTCGTGTTAGGTCACATTAAGTAGGATTTTTTTTTATCGTAGCATCTGGTAGTTTAAGATTTTGTTCTGAATTCAACCCACATCTGTTTGTAGAATTTAAATATTTCACATCCAGCCCATCAACGAGGTTCTGAAGTCCAAATAACATCACCACATTAGTGAACTCTCCAATTATGAACTTGTTAGGATATTGTTTCATTCTTTTACTAAAGTGTGTGTGTGCGTGTGTGTGTGTGTGTGTGTGCGTGTCTTTGTGTGTGACGGTGTATCTGTGCATGTGTATTTGTCTATGTATATCTCTGATATCGGTCTGTGTGTGTGTCAATGTGTATATCTGACTCAGTCTCCGTGTATACCTGTGTGTGTGTGTGCATGCATATTTGTATTTATGTGTGTGCCTGTGTGTGTATGTTTATCTATGTCTGCCTGTGTGTGTGTGTCTGTGTGCCTGTCTATCTGTGTGCGTGTGTTTTGTCGTCTGTCTGAGTGTGTGTGCGTCTGTGTATGTTTATCTGTATCTCTGTTTGTGTTTTGTCTGTCTGTCTGAGTCTGTGTCTCCGTGTGTATCTGTCAGTGTGCGTGTGTTTTGTTTGTCTGTCTGAGTGTGTGTGTTTTGTCTGTCTGTCTGAGTGTGTGTCTGTGTGTGTCTGTCTGTGTGCATGTGTTCTGTCTGAGTGTGTGTGTGTATTTTGTCTGTGTGTGTGTCTGTCAGTGTGCGTGTTTTATCTGTCTGAGTGAGTGTGTGTGTGTTTTATCTGTCTGCCTGAGTGTGTGTGTGTTTGTCTGAGTGTGTTTTGTCTGTCTGTGTATGTGTGTGTGTCTGTCAGTGTGCGTGTTTTGTCTGTCTGAGTGTGTTTTGTCTGTGTGTGTGTTTGTCTGAGTGTGTGTGTCTGTCTGTCTGTGTCTGTCTGTGTTTAGATTTTATCTCTTGTTCTCCACCAAAAACAATGAATGGACAGGTCGGCTGGCACTGCTACTGACTGTTGTTAAGGGGAACGGTGCGACTGTTAAACTCAACCTCTGTACTTCCCTCTTTCTATTTTATCATTAAAAGGAGTCGAATGGTGACCTGTGAGCAGCACTGTGAATCCTTCCGTCCGTGTGTGTTTGATCAGAGGCTTTAACCAAAAATGTTCCTTAACCGTGTACGGAATGGGAGCATGATAGACAATAACCTTCACAAGAAGAGACTTTTACAGCACAGAAGGTGGCCATTCGGCCCATTGTGCCTGTGCCAGGCCCTTGAAGGAGCTGTCCAATTAATCCCACTCCCCGTTCTTTCCCCATAGCCCTAAAATGTTTTCCCTTTCAAAGTTTGCAGATGACATGAAGCTCAGGAATGTAATGAACAGTGAGGAGGATAGTAACAGACTTCAGGAGGACGTAGACAGACTGGTGGAATGGGCAGACACATGGCAGATGAAATTTAATGCAGGAAGTGTGAAGTGATGCATTTTGATAGGGAGAATGAGGAGAGGCAATAAAAACTAAATGGTACAATATTAAAGGGGGTGCAGGAACAGAGAGACCTGGGGGTTCACGAACACTAATCTTTGAAGGTGACAGGACAAGTTGTGACGGCTGTTAAAAAAGCATATGGGATCCTGGGCTTTATTAATAGAGGCATAGAGTACAAAAGTAAGGAAGTTATGCTAAACCTTCATAAATCACTGGTCAGGTCCCAGCTGGAGTATTGTGTTCAATTCTGGGCACCGCACTTTAGGAAGGATGTCAAGGCCTTGGAGAGGGTGCAGAGGAGATTTACTGGAATGGTACCAGGGATGAGGGACTTCAGTTATGTGGAGAGACTGGAGAAGCTGGGATTGTTCTCCTTAGAGCAGAGAAGGTTAAGGGGAGATTTAATAGAGGTGTTCAAAATCATGAGGGGTTTTGATAGAGTAAATAAGGAGAAACTGTTTCCAGTGGCAGGAGGGTCGGTAACCAGAGGTCACAGATTTAAGATAATTGGCAAAAGAACCAGAGGGGGAGATGAGGAGAGTTTTTTTTATGCAGCGAGTTGTTCTGATCTGGAATGCGCTGCCTGAAAGGGCGGTGGAAGCAGATTCAATAATAACTTTCAAAAGGGAATTGGATAAATACTCGAAGGGGAAAAATTACAGGGTTATGGAAAAGAGCAGGGGAGTGGGACTAATTGGATAGCTCTTTCAAACAGCCGGCACAGACACGATGGGCTGAACGACCTCCTTCTGTGCTGTAACCTGCTATGATACCATGACATATCTAATTCCCTTTTGAAAGTTATTATTGAATCTGCTTCCACCGCCCTTTCAGGCAGCGCATTCCAGATCAGAACAACTCGCTGTATAAACCCCTCATAATTTTCAACTCCTCTTTCAAGTGACCCGTTAACCTTCCCCACTCTAAGGAGAACAATTCCAAATTCTCTAGTCGATCCAGAAAAACCCAATACACTCTGCATCTAACCCCTGCTGTACCTGCCCTGGGAGTGTTTGATGGGACAGTGTAGAGGGAGCTTTACTCTGTATCTAACCCATGCTGTACCTGCCCTGGGAGTGTTTGATGGGACAGTGTAGAGGGAGCTTTACTCTGTATCTAACCCTGTACCTGCCCTGGGAGTGTTTGAAGGGACAGTGTAGAGGGAGCTTTACTCTGTATCTAACCCTGTACCTGCCCTGGGAGTGTTTGAAGGGACAGTGTAGAGGGAGCTTTACTCTGTATCTAACCCTGTACCTGCCCTGGGAGTGTTTGATGGGACAGTGTAGAGGGAGCTTTACTCTGTATCTAACCCTGTACCTGCCCTGGGAGTGTTTGAAGGGACAGTGTAGAGGGAGCTTTACTCTGTATCTAACCCTGTACCTGCCCTGGGAGTGTTTGAAGGGACAGTGTAGAGGGAGCTTTACTCTGTATCTAACCCTGTACCTGCCCTGGGAGTGTTTGATGGGACAGTGTCGAGGGAGCTTTACTCTGTATCTAACCCGTGCTGTACCTGCCCCTGGGAGTGTTTGATGGGACAGTGTAGAGGGAGCTTTACTCTGTATCTAACCCGTGCTGTACCTGCCCAGGGAGTGTTTGATGGGACAGTGTAGAGGGAGCTTTACTCTGTATCTAACCCGTGCTGTACCTGCCCAGGGAGTGTTTGTTGGGACAGTGTAGAGGGAGCTTTACTCTGTATCTAACCCTGTACCTGCCCTGGGAGTGTTTGTTGGGACAGTGTAGAGGGAGCTTTACTCTGTATCTAACCCTGTACCTGCCCTGGGAGTGTTTGATGGGACAGTGTAGAGGGAGCTTTACTCTGTATCTAACCCGTGCTGTACCTGCCCAGGGAGTGTTTGATGGGACAGTGTAGAGGGAGCTTTACTCTGTATCTAACCCTGTACCTGCCCTGGGAGTGTTTGTTGGGACAGTGTAGAGGGAGCTTTACTCTGTATCTAACCCTGTACCTGCCCTGGGAGTGTTTGATGGGACAGTGTAGAGGGAGCTTTACTCTGTATGTAACCCGTGCTGTACCTGCCCTGGGAGTGTTTGATGGGACAGTGTAGAGGGAGCTTTACTCTGGGAGACTACCTCATTAAACCTCGACACCTGCACTGTTTGCAGTCGACCTGAAAAATGGACTCAGAAAATTGGCATTGGTTCATCTGCAGCTTTTGTGTTCGGGAGCAGCTCGTCTCACGTCAAAACGCTCGACTTTCATTTATTTCAGGTCAATTACTGAGGCTCGCTGCAAGAGACTAAAGTATCCTCTGACTCTGGTCGATAACTGTACAGTGCGGCTATTTCTATATTTAGGTGATGAGACCCAATTCCGCTAACGCTCTCCTTGAGGAATTGACCCTATTGGCTGCAGCGCGGAAACTGATCTGTCATAATTGTTGCTACTTCCTGTCTGTAATCAGCACGATGCAGAGGGACAACAACCTGCATTTATATAGCGCCTTTAACGTAGTAAAAGTCCCAAGGCCCTTCGCAGGAGTGTAAATCAGACAAAATTTGACACCGAGCCTAAAAATAAGATATTAGATCAAAGAGGTGGGTTTTAAGAAGCTTCTTAAAGGAGGAGAGAGAGGCAGAGAGGTTTAGGGAGGGAATTCCAGAGCTTAGGGCCCAGGCAGCTGAAGGCACGGCCGCCAATGGTGGAGTGAAAGAAAATCGGGGATGGGCAAGAGGCCAGAATTGGAGGAGCGCAGAGATCTCGGAGGGTTGTGGGCTGGAGGAGGTTACAGAGATAGGGAGGGGCGAGGTCATGGAGGGATTTGAAAACAAAGATGGGAATTTTAAAATCGAGGCTTTGCCGGACCGGGAGCCAATGTAGGTCAGCGAGCGCAGGGGGTGATGGGTGAACGGGACTTGGTGTGAGTTAGGGTACGGGCTGTAGAGTTTTGGATGAGCTCAAGTGTATGGAGGGGGGAAGATGGGAGGCCGGCCAGGAGAGCATTGGAATAGTCAAGTCTGGAGGTGAGGGTTTCAGCAGCAGATCAGCTGAGGCAGGGGTGGAGACGGGCGATGTTACGGAGGTGGAAGTAGGCGGTCTTGGTGATGGAGAGGATATGGGGTCAGAAGCTCATCTCAGGTCTGGTTCAGGTGGAGAGATGAAGCCTGCCCGTAGTAGACACTGTGCAAAGCTTACAATGGGGGGATGGTTATCGATGGAGCGTCTGAAGTTGATTGGGCCGAGGGTAATCCATGAGAAACTCCTGCATATCCTGGGGCAGTGAGGATTGGCAACCACCATCTTGCTTTGTGTCAGGTGTGATTCAAGCTCCCGGACCATTTTTCCCTCGATTCCCTGGGGCTCTTTGGTGCCAATCTCGGTCGAATGCTGCCCTGGCATCGAGGGCAGATGCTCCCATCTCTCCCCTGGCATTCAGCTCTTGCATCCATGTCTGGCAGTAATTCGCTGGGTTATGTCTGTCCTTTTTGTGGATTGGACATAAATTTCCAACATTTATTTTGTGCAGCGAGTTGTTCTGATCTGGAACGCGCTGCCTGAAAGGGCGGTGGAAGCAGATTCAATAATAACTTTCAAAAGGGAATTGGATAAATACTTGAAGGGGAAAAATTTACAGGGCTCTGGGGAAAGAGCAGGGGGAGTGGGACTAAATGAATAGCTCTTTCAAAGAGTAGGGAGTGGAATCTGGAGTTCCGGGAGCAGAGCCATGATGACCAGAGAGTGGAGCTGCCATTGGAGTGAGAGAGTAGATGGCGGCCAAGGCTCATGCTGGGACAGAGGGAACCAGGCAGGAAGCAGTGGAGAGAATTCAGGGTCACGTGATCAAATTAAAATGGTGGAATTCAGCAGCATGGACGAGGCAGCGAGTCTCAGCATCTCTTCCCCCAAATGCTGTCCTGGAGGAAGTGGGGATTCCTATCAGGGGAAAGCTCAACCACTCAAGCTGGGCACCTCCGTACACGCTGGGAACACCTCTCGATATGTTCAATTGCATCGATTGGCTCCACAATTAAAGCATTTTGAGTCTTCGCAGCAAAATTGCTGTAAAATACAATAGGTGGAGATTGAGATGAGACCTGGGCACAGATTGGCAAACCCACCAACTAATCTCCTCCCTATAACCCCAAATCCTCCTTTTCCCCATACCCCCCAAACCTTCCTTCTCCCCATATCCCCCAAAACCTCCTCCCCATATCCCCCAAACCCTCCTCCTCCCCATATCCCCCAAACCCATATCCCCCAAATCCTCCTTCTCCCCATATCCCCCAAACCTTCCTTCTCCCCATATACCCAAAACCTTCCTTCTCCCCATATCCCCCAAACCTTCCTTCTCTCCATATCCCCCAAACCTTCCTTCTCCCCATATCCCCCAAACCCATATCTCCCAAACCCCTCTCCCCATATCCCCCAAACCCTCCTACCCATATCCCCCAAACCCTCCTTCACCCCATATCCTCCAAACCCTCCTCCCCATATCCCCCAAACCCTCCTTCCCTCCATATCCCCCAAACCCTCCTTCTCCCATATACCCCAAACACATATCCCCCAAACCCACCTTCTCCCCATATCCCCCAAACCTTCCTTCTCCCCAATTCCCCCAAACCCCTCTCTCCATATCCCCCAAACCCCTCTCCCCATATCCCCCAAACCCCTCTCCCCATATCCCCAAACCCTCCTCCCCACATCCCCCAAACCCCTCTCCCCAAATCCCCCAAACCCTCCTTCTCCCCATATCCCTCAAACCCTCCCCATATCCCCCAAACCCCTCTCCGCATATCCCCCAAACCCTCCCTATACCCCCCAAATCCTGCTCCCTCTGCGCTCGATGATCCAGCACTATGTTTCCAGTCACTAACACGGTGATTCCTACGAGTGTGTTATGTTTCCTGTGAGAACCGCACCAATCGGAATTTCTACTTTAAATCGCCTCACAGCTATGAAGTATTTCCCATTCCATCAGTTCCCAGTCCACCCGGTTCCCATTCCCAGTCCACCCGGTTCCCATTCCCAGTCCACCCGGTTCCCATTCCCAGTCCACCCGGTTCCCATTCCCAGTCCATCTGGTTTCCATTCTCACTCCATCCGGTTCCCGTTCCCATTCCCACTCTATCTAGTTCCCATTCCCGTTGCATGGGTTCCTAGTCCCATCCTGTTTACCACTAACAGATGGAGTTGCATTAACCTCTGACCCTCTGCCCTCCTAGGACCGCTCCACTTCCTCAGCCCGTGAACAGTTGGCAGTTAATTACCACAATAAAAGCACAGGATCCCGCGGGGAGAATTCCCGGACCGTCCCATCACATTACAGCTCCTGCCAGTGATCAGCTAGTCCCTGCCAAATGTAACTCCACACACCAGCTGAACTGATACCGAACACAGACAGAAAAAACATGTTTTTCACAGCCTGCATGGCAGTGAGTTTGTTATTCTGTCTCGGCCTGTATGACTGCAGGTGCCTGTTGTGGAAACACTGAGGTATCTCTCTCCCTCTCTGATGCACTAGGGCCTGGTTAATTTGCAAATCCCTCGGTCTTATTTTCCTCTCCAACCTTTGCAGCTTGCTGTCACCGAACTATCGCCTCCTGATGTATCTCGCCTGCTCCCTCCACCCGTGACAGGGTCGCCAACTCTGGTTGGACGTATTCCTGGAGGTTTCATCACATGACCTCCCACCTCCAATCATCTCGCCCGGTCAACATAAGAACGTAAGAAATAGGAGCAGGAATAGGCCATTCGGCCCCTCGAGCCTGCTCCGCCATTCAATCAGATCATGGCTGATCTTCGACCTCAACTCCACTTTCCCGCCTGATCCCCATATCCCTTGATTCCCGTGGAGTCCAAAAATCTATCGATCTCAGCCTTGAATATACTCAATGACTGAGCATCCACAGCCCTCTGGGGTAGAGAATTCCAAAGATTCACAACCCTCTGAGTGAAGAAATTTTTCCTCATCTCGGTCCTAAATGGCCGACCCCTTATCTCGGTCAAACAGCCTTTTCTCCCTCATCTCCAATATTTTTATAACTAAGAAACGAAAGTACTCAAAGAAAATGAAGAAAACATATTTTTTTTAATGCCCCTGTGATTTTTCTCCTGGGTTTTTGCTCCCAGCAAAGTCCAGGAGATTAACCTTTAATTCCTGGGAGACTCCAGGACAATCCTGGAGGGTTGGCGACCCCTTACCCCTGCCTCTGTCCCTCAATGTGGGTCTTGGATCTCAATAATAGGAAACAGAAGCACAAAAGGGTGGCAGAGTTGAAAGGTGGACAAATAGAATGTTCATAATCCTTTAAAGACTGTTCTGGGGGCTCTGCACCACAATTAACGTGTTCCTGGATCGTCTCCTGCTTAAGACTGTGCCTGAGCTGACGATCGCTCTGGACAGCCGTTGCTTCACTGAGTGATTGATGCACGATCTCTTGTGGTAGGAAACAGGCCTCGAGTCTCGTCTCCATGGCAACCAAGGCACCTGCTCTCAATTGCTCTTCACTGGGCCCAATAGGCCTGACATCACGCAAAATGAGTATCAAGAAATCTCCCAGGTTATCATCACCTCATTTGAGCACAGGAACAGGAAGAGGCCATTCAGCCCCTCAAGCTTGCAGCGATGTCCTGGGGTTGAGATGATTGGCCTCCAATGACCACAACACTGGTTCGGCCACAACTGGAGTATTGTGTCCAGTTCTGGGCACCGCACTTTTGAAAGGATGTGAAGGCCTTAGAGAGGGTGCAAAAGAGATTTACTAGAATGGTTCCAGGGATGAGGGACTTCAGTTACATGGATAGACTGGAGAAGCTGGGGTTGTTCTCTTTAGAGCAGAGAAGGTTAAGGGGAGATTTGATAGAGGTGTTCAAAATTATGACGGGTTTAGATAAAGTAAATAAAGAGAAATTGTTCCCATTGGCGGAAGGGTCAAGAACCAGAGGACACAGATTTAAGGTGATTGGCAAAAGAACCAAAGGCAACATGAGGAAAAACTTTGTTACGCAGCGAGTGTTTAGGATCTGGAATGTGCTGCCTGAGGGGGTGGTGGAGGCAGATTCAATCATGACTGTCAAAAAGGAATTGGATAAATACTTGGAAAAAATTTGCAGGGCTCTGGGGAAAGAGCAGGGGAATGGGACTAATTGGATTACAAAGAGCTGGCACGGGCTCGATGGGCCGAATGGCCTCCTTCTATGCTGTAATGATTCTATGATTCTTTGATTCTATCCATCTTTCCTTGTGCCAGCTATGACTCCAGCCACTGGAGAATTTCCCCCCTGATTCCCATTGACCAGTTTTACTCGGTCAAATGCTGCCTTGATGTGAAGGGCAGTCACTCTCACCTCACCTCTGAAATTCAGCTCTTTTGTCCATGTCTGCACCAAGGCCGTAATGAGGTCTGGAGCCGAGTGATCCTGGCGGAACCCAAACCGAGCATCGGTCAGCAGGTTATTGGTCGGCAGGTTATTGCTCAACAGGTTATTGGTCGGCAGGTTATTGGTGCCAGGTGTCACTTGATGGCACTTGTCACTTGCAAACACTTCAGCCTTGTCTCACACTCATAAGGTGGGCTGCACCATGATTGAAGGTGAAGATGGCCATAGTTGCCTGGTTGTCCACCACCATTCCCGATTGCATGTGTTCCCTAGACATAATAACAACAACAACTTGCATTTATATAGTGTCTTTAATGTAGGGAAAAGTTCCAAGGAGCTTCAGAGGGGTGTAACAGATGAAAATTGGCATCAAGCCAAAGAAGGAGATGTTAGGAGGGATGAGGACAAAGAGGTAGGTTTTAAAGGGCATCTTAAAGGAGGAGAGAGAGGTAGAGAGGCGGAGAGGTTTACGGGGGGAATTACAGAGCTTACAGCTGAAGGCACGGCCGCCAATGGTGGGTGAAGGAAGTGGACAAGAGGCCAGAGTTGGTTGAACGCAGGAGGAAATCAATGTTGCAGCAAGGCCCTGAAGAGATTTGAAAACAAGGAGGAGAATTTTGAAATTGGTACAAAGAGCCAGTGAGGGGATGGGGGTGATGACACTATGGGACTTAGTGTGAGAACATGGACTGCGGGGCTTTGGACGGGTTGTAGCCTGTGGAGGGTCGACGCGGGACTCCACTAGGAGAGAAGTCAAGCCTTGAGATGATGAAATCATAGAGCAGGATTTCGGCAGCCGAGGTGGAAGAACGTGATATTAGTAACTGAGCGAATGTGAGGGAGGAAACTGAGCTCAGGATCAACTTGGACATCAAGGGTCAGCAGAGAGATGAAAATGGTCGGAACAGGAGCTGAGCAGGAAGACTCTAACTGCCTTACGTTGGGGGTATGGCACAGATGGCTTGGCCTTGAGTGCCCCTCTCAGCAAAGGACAGTGTGGCACCTTACACACAGCAGCACCACAACTACCTGCATTTATATAGCGCCTTTAACGTAGTAAAATGTCCCAAGGCACTTCACAGGAGCGTAAATCAGACAAACCTTGACCCTGAACCCCATAGAGATATTAGGACAGGTGATCAAAAGCTTAGTCAAAGAGGAAGGTTTTAAGGAGCGTCTTAAAGGAGGAGAGAGAGGCGGAGAGGTTTAGGGAGGGAATTCCAGAGCTTAGGGCCCAGGCAGCTGAAGGCATGGCCGCCAATGGTGGAGCGATGGAAATCGGGGGATGCACAAGAGGCCGGAATTGGAGGAGCGCAGAGATCTCGGAGGGTTGTAGGGCTGGAGGAGGTTACAGAGATAGGGAGAGGGGCGAGGCCATGGAGAGATTAGAAAACAAGGATGGGAATTTTAAAATCGAGGCTTTCCCGGACCTGTAGGTCAGCGAGTTCAGGGGTGATGGGTGAACGGGACTTGGTGCGAGTTAGGATACAGGCAGCTGAGTTTTGGATGAGCTCCAGTTTACGGAGGGTGGAAGATGGGAGGCCGGCCAGGAGAGCATTGGAATAGTCGAGTCTGGAGGTAACAAAGGCACGGATGAGGCCGGGGCGGAGACGGGCTAGGTTACGGAGGTGGAAGTAGGTGGTCTTGGTGATGGAGCGGATATGGGGTCAGAAGCTCATCTCAGGGTCGAATAGGATGGCGAGGCTGTGAATGGTCTGGTTCAGCCTGAAACCGTGGCCGGGGAGAGGGATAGAGTCGGTGGCCAGGGAACGGAGTTTGTGGCAGGGACCAAAGACAACGGCAATTTTTGCTCATCCAGTACTGGATGTCGGACAAGCAGTGTGACAAATGAGGGACAGTGGAGGGGTCGAGGGAGGTGGTGGTGAGGTAGAGCTGGGTGCCATCAGTGTACATGTAGAATCTGACGTGTTTTCGGATGATGTCACCGAGGGGCAGCATGTAGATGAGAAATAGGAGGGGCCAAGGATAGATCCTTGGGGGACTCCAGAGGTAACGGTGCGGGAGTGGGAAGAGAAGCCATTGCAGGTGATTCTCTGGGTGCAACTGGAGAGATAAGAATGGAACCAGACGAGCGCAGTCCCACCCAGCTGGACGACGGAGGAGAGATGTTGGAGGAGGATGGTGTGGTCAACCGTGTCAAAGGCTGCAGACAGGTCAAGAAGATTGAACCAGTCAGGGAAGGTCAGCACATCAAAGCAAAGATCTCAGGATGCCCACTGTTCCATTGGCAGTGCCCTGTCAGAAATCACCAGGACTTAATCTGTAGCAATAAAACACAAAGCAGGTCAAAGACTCCGAAAGTCTTCCTGAGTCTGTACCATGAAGGAGAAGCTGTCAGTTCACCCAACAAAGCACATACGTCAACATGATTCATGTTCCTTCCTTTCCACATCAATATTTTTTCCCTAATTTCCCAGGCAGGTGTGGAAGTCTCAGAGGACACTAATTTACTGAGCAACGCACAGAGTAAGGAACTGTGAAATTGTGTTAAAACTAGAAAACAAGAGTGGGATTTCTTTTCAGGTTCCAATGGCTTATGTCACAGAGACTGGACTCTGAGATACATCAACAGGTCTGGGAGGGAACAATCTATTGGATCTGCCTGGGATTCCCCATTTGTAGTCAATGGGGCAGCTTGTGGCCTTCATGGTGGTGTCCAAACATACAGATTATCTACAGATGGTGGAATCATGTATCTATGTTCAACATCATAAAATGTCTTATGGCATTGAGAGGAGTGCAAGATAGTTCGCAACAAGATCTTCAAACATGAGATGAAGGAATAAGAATATTTTTAAAATTTTTCGGTGGTGCTTTGCAATTTAAGACTCAATAAAACTAGCAGGATGATTGAATGGAGTGAGTTTATAGATGGAGTGTGTTGAGTTTGATGATGGAGAACATAAGAAATAGGAGCAGGAGTAGGCCATCCGGCCCCTCGAGCCTGCTCCGCCGTTCAATCAGATCATGGCTGATCTTCTACCTCAACGCCATTTTCCTGCACTATCCCCATATCCCTTGATGCCTTTAATATCTAGAAATCTATCGATCTCTGTTTTGAATGTACTCAATGACTGAGCCTCCACAGCCCTCTGGGGTAGAGAATTCCAAAGATTCACCACCCTCTGAGTGAAGAAATTTCTCCTCATCTCAGTCCTAAATGGCCGACCCCTTATTCTGAGACTGTGACCCCTGGTTCTAGACTCCCCAGTCAGGGGAAACATCCTCCCTGTATCAACCCTGTCGAGCCCTGTAAGAATCTTGTATGTTTCAATGAGAGTGAATTTGATGATGGGGTGAGGGGAGGTGGAGTGAGTTATTGGAGTGAGTTGGGAGGTGGAGTGTGTTTGTAGATAGAATGAGTTTGTTGAGGGATAAATATTGGCCCCAGGACACTGGGGAGAACTCCCCTGCTCTTCTTTGAATAGTGGCCGTGGGATCTTTTACACCCACCTGAAAGGGGCAGACGGGATTTCGGTTTAGTCGGAGACTCGGGGGAACTGATTGATTCCACACCTTTGAGGCCCTGGGGAAAGAATTGAGTTAGTGTTGGAGACGGTGTGGAGGGATCTTTAACACAGGGAGGAGAGAGTATTGGGAGGGACAAGAGATGAAAGCTCAGAAAAGCAACAACCAGAGAAAAACAGGGAGAAGTTTGAACAAAGAGGTTGGAGGCTGAAGGTGGGAGATGGATTGTGTATCAGACAACAAACCTTTCTCACTATAGGATGATTTAGCACACTGAGGGTTTATAATGATGTAACGTCAATACTCACCAGCCTGTACATTCACTGTAGAAGCAGCTTGTCCGGAGGCAGTAACACTTTGAAGTTATTTTCATGCTGTCTAATTGGAATGTCAACCATCCATTGTACTTGGGTATCGAGCGAAATCGAACACGTCACCAATCCTAACATCTGAAGAAACCGAAAACTCGGAGAGTTTGCTTAGGAGGGAGATAACCGAGTGAGCAATGATTGCTGGGGCTTCTATTATGTGAATGTACTTCTTAATCAGCTATAGATTAAGCCTTAAAAGAATGTTTTTAATTATTTGAAACCACAACAAAAAAATCATTAGGGGAATTAATTTCATCAGGAGACGTCATGAATTAGTGATGAGATTGTTATTCAGTAAACATTGAATCGTTTTCTCAATCATCTCAGTACCGAGCGTCTTCATTTAATTCTCCTTTTGCATTTATTTATTGTGCCTTTCACCACCTCAGGACGTCTCAAAGCACTTCGCAGCCAATGAAATACTTGTGAAGTGCGGTCAGTGTTGTAATGTAGGAAACGCGGCAGCCGATTTGCACACAGCAAGATCCCACAAACAGTAATGAGATAATGAGCAGATAATCTGTCTTTTAATGATGTTGATTGAGGGATAAATATTGGCCCCAGGACACCAGGGAGAACCCCCCTGCTCTCCTTCAAAATAGTGGCCGTGGGATCTTTTACATCTACCTGAGGACAAAAGGGAGTGAATCTTTCCCTTTTACCCACTGAGTACTGCATGTGTACACGAGCTGAGACTGAGACACACACGGGCCGTACAGGACCAGACAGGAGTGAATCGTTCCCTTTTACCCACTGTGTACTGTACATGTACAGGAGCTGAGACTGAGACACACACGGGCCGTACAGGACCAGAGAGGAGTGAATCGTTCCCTTTTACCCACTGTGTACTGTACATGTACAGGAGCTGACACTGAGACACACACGGGCCGTCCAGTCCCAGACGGGAGTGAATCGTTCCCTTTTACCCACTGTGTACTGTACATGTACAGGAGACACTGAGACACACAGGGGCCGTCCAGTCCCAGACGGGAGTGAATCGTTCCCTTTTACCCACTGTGTACTGTACATGTACAGGAGCTGAGACTGAGACACTCACGGGCCGTCCAGTCCCAGACGGGAGTGAATCGTTCCCTTTTACCCACTGTGTACTGTACATGTACAGGAGCTGACACTGAGACACACAGGGGCCGTCCAGTCCCAGACGGGAGTGAATCGTTTCCTTTTACCCACTGTGTACTGTACAATGTACAGGAGCTGAGACTGAGACACAGACGGGCCGTCCAGTCCCAGACGGGAGTGAATCGTTCCTGCGTGTGGGTGTTTAACGTGTACTGAGCCTCAGTTTAGCCTGACCTGTGAGTGATTGGCTGGCTCTGGCTGTGAACAGATGCTGGATGCTCCTTTTCCAGCGCTGACATCCCTCACCTCAAACAGCGTAAAAATCGCTGTGAAAAATTAATAATTTTGCTTGAAAGTATTTCCTGTGAATTAGAGTTTTAATTCTCATGACTGCTGCCACCTCGACTGTTCAAACTACACACAGAAACAGTCTGAACTTTACCCCAATTGGCTCGACTGAGTCACAGTCCGGAATGGAGTTGACAGAGTGTGAAAACCTATAAAGGAGATGAAACAGCATCTCATGCCCGCAGGGGTTCCCACGGCTACCTGGTGCCAAGCTGATCAGACTGGCACTGGCTCATTGCCCAGAACACTTAAGTGGACTTTCTGTAAATCAGACAAATTTTCATTTCGAGGAGCTGAGCCTATTTTGAATCTTTGATTTTCAATTACTCCAGCTCAGCTCATTAACCATTAAACACAGTGAGGTTATGATATGCACTCAGAGTTCACAAATGATCTCTGAGACGGCTCCTGATTAATCAGAGATTACAGCACATGGAATTCATTTTGAATAGACGTGAAGCATTTGGAGATTTCCTGTAATGTTCGTTGATTTCATCCCATGCGCCAGAATGATACCGGGGCTGAAAGGGTTAAATTACGAGGACAGGTTGCACAGACTGGGCTTGTATTCCCTCGAGTGTCGAAGATTAAGGGGTGATCTAATCGAGGGGTTTAAGATGATTAAAGGATTTGATAGGGTCGATAGAGAGAAACTATTTCCTCTGGTGGGGGGAGTCCAGAACAAGGGGGCAGAACCTTAAAATTAGAGCCAGGCCGTTCAGGGGTGATGTCAGGAAGCACTTCATCACACAAAGGGGAGTGGAAATCTGGAACTCTCTCCCCCAAAAAGCTGTTGAGGCTGGGGGTCAATTGGAGCTTTCAAAACTGGGATTGAGAGATTTTTGTTGGGTGAGGGGATTAAGGATTACAGAACCAAGGCGGGTAAATGGAGTTAAGATACAGATCAACTATGATCCACGTACAGGAGCTGACACTGAGACACACACGGGCCGTACAGTACCAGATGGGAGTGAATCGTTCCCTTTTACCCACTGTGCACTGTACATCTTGGATTTACTGCAGTGTTAACATCAGTAGTGGGGATAATGCTTGAGTCTATTATAAAGAATGTGATAACAGAACACTTGGAAGGCATTAACGGGATTGGACAAAGTCAGCATGGGTTTATGGAAGGGAAATCATGCTTAACAAATCTTCTGGAGTTTTTTGAGGATGTAACTAGTAGAATAGATAGGGGAGAACCAGTGGATGTGGTGTACTTGGATTTTCAGAAGGCTTTTGATAAGGTCCCACACAAGAGGTTAGTGTGCAAAATTAAAGCACATGGGATTGGGGGGAATATACTGGCATGGATTGAGAATTGGTTGACAGACAGGAAACAGAGAGTAGGAATAAACGGGTCTTTTTCCAGGTGGCAGGCAGTGACTAGTGGGGTACCGCAGGGATCAGTGCTTGGGCCCCAGCTATTCACAATATATATCAATGATTTGGACGAGGGAACTGAATGTAACATTTCCAAGTTCGCAGACGACACAAAGCTGGGGTGGAATGTGAGCTGTGAGGAGGATGCAAAGAGGCTCCAATGTGATTTAGACAAGTTGGGTGAGTGGGCAAGAACATGGCAGATGCAGTATAACGTGGATAAATGTGAGGTTATCCACTTTGGTTGTAAAAACAGAAAGGCAGATTATTATCTGAATGGTGATAGATTGGGAAAAGGGGAGGTGCAATGAGACCTGGGTGTCCTTGTACACCAGTCGCTGAAAGTGAGCATTCAGGTGCAGCAAGCAGTTAGGAAGGCGAATGGTATGTTGGCCTTCATTGCAAGAGGATTTGAATACAGGAGCAGGGATGTCTTACTGCAGTTATACAGGGCCTTGGTGAGACCACATCTGGAGTATTGTGTGCAGTTTTGGTCTCATTATCTGAGGAAGGATGTCCTTGCCATGGAGGGAGTGCAACGAAGGTTTACCAGACTGATTCCTGGGATGGCAGGACTGACGTATGAGGAGAGATTGGATCGACTAGGCCTATATTCACTAGAGTTTAGAAGAATGAGAGGTGATCTCATCGAAACATATAAAATTCTAACAGGACTAGACAGACTAGATGCAGGGAGGATGTTCCCGATGGCTGGGGAGTCCAGAACCAGGGGTCACAGTCTCAGGATACGGGGAATGTCATTTAGAACCGAGATGAGGAGAAATTTCTTCACTCAGAGGGTGGTGAACCTGTGGAATTCTCTACCACAGAAGGCAGTGGAGGCCAAGTCATTAGATGTATTCAAGAAGGAGATAGATATATTTCTTAATGCTAAAGGGGTCAAGGGATATGGGGAAAAAGCGGGAACAGGGTACTGAGTTAGAGGATCAGCCATGATCATTTTGAATGGCGGAGCAGGCCCGAAGGGCCGAATGGCCTACTCTTGCTCCTATTTTCTATGTTTCTATGATTCTATATTACACAGAGTAAAGCTTTATTCTCCTTGTATTAATCTTTAAGATGCTCATTATCTGCCTGCATCACCTGTTGTGACATCTTTCACATGTTTTAATTTGCTGTCAATGTAAAATAAAATAATTATTATTGATGCACATCTCTCTGGAATTGAATTAAATCGGAGATTACATAACTCTGACGCAGGGCTCTTTGCATCTCTCTCTGTGTCTCTCTTTGTCAGGGTGTAATTTTAACCTAACTCGCCCGGTGGCAATGGAAGGGTGTGGGGTCAGTGCCCAGTTTATTCTCAGCCTGGCTTCGCTCTGCATTAAAATCAGTGGAGAATAAAATCAGGCACCCCAACCCCAATCTCTACACTCCCACCAGGCAGGATAGGTTAAAATTGCACCCGTCTCTCTCTCTGAGTCTCTTTGTCTCTCTCTCTCTCTCTCTGACTCTGTCTCTCCCTTTGTCTCTCTCCCTGTATCTCCCTCTGTCTCTTTCTCTCTCTCACTGTCTGTCTCTTTCTCTATCTCTCTCTCTTGGTCTCTGACTCTCTCCCTCTCCTCTCTCTGTCTCTCTTTCCCTCTGTCTGTCTCTCTTTTTCTCTCTCTCTCTCTCTGTCTGTCTGTCTCTCTCTGTCTCCCTCTGTTTCTTTCTTTCACTTTCTCTCTCTTTCTCGCTTTCTCTGTCTCTCTCACTCTCTGTTTCTCTACCTTTCTCTCTCGGTCTCTGACTCTCTCTCCCTCTCTGTTTCTCTCTCTCTGTCTTTCTGTCTCATAAGAACATAAGAAATAGGAGCAGGAGTAGGCCCTGCGGCCCCTCGAGCCTGCTCCGCCATTCAATCAGATCATGGCTGATCTTTGACCTCAAATCTACTTTGCCGCCCGATCCCCATATCCCTTGATTCCCCAAGAATTCAAAAATCTACCTATCTCAGCCTTGAATATACTCAAAGACTCAGCATCCACAGCCCTCTGGGGTGGAGAATTCCAAAGAGTCACAATCCTTGGAGTGAAGAAATTCCTCCTCATCTCAGTCCTAAATGGCCGACCCCTTATCCTGAGACTATGCCCCCCAGTTCTAGACTCTCCAGCCACGGGAAACAGCCTCTCAGCATAGATGCTGTCAAGCCCTGTAAGAATTTTGTACCTTTCAATGAGATCACCTCTCATTCTTCTACACTCCAGAGAGTCTCGGCCCATTCTACTCAACCTCTCCTCATAGGACAACCCTCTCATCCCAGGAATTAATCTAGTGAACCTTCATTGCACCGCCTCGAAGGCAAGTATATCCTTCCTTAGGTAAGGAGACCAAAACTGTACGCAGTACTCCAGGTGAGGTCTCACCAAAACCCTGTACAATTGTAGTAAGACTTCCTTACTCTTGTACTCCAACCCCCTTGCAATAAAGGCCAACATTCCATTTGCCTTCCGAATTGCTTGCTGTATCTGCATGCTAACTTTCTGTGTTTTGAGGACAAGGACACCCAAATCCCTCAACACCAACAGTGTAATTGTTTCTCACCATTTAAAAAATATCCTGTTTTTCAACAGGGGTGCAACTATTACATCCTTGTTCAAAAAAGGGTGTAAGGATAAACCCAGCAACTAGAGGCCAGTCAGTTTAACCTCAGTGATGGGGAAACTTTTAGAAACAATAATCCGGGACAGAATTAACAGTCACTTGGACGAGTGTGGATTGATTAGGGAAAGCCAGCACGGATTTGTTAAAGGCAAATCATATTTAACTAACTTGATAGAGTTTTTTGATGAAGTAACAGAGAGGGTCGATGAGGGCAATGTGGTTGATGTGGTGTATATGGACTTTCAAAAGGTGTTTGATAAAGTGCCGCACAATAGGCTTATCATCAAGATTGAAGCCCATGGAATAAAAGGGGGCAGTAGCAACATGGATACAGAATTGGCCAAGGGACAGGAAACAGAGAGTAGTGGTGAACGGTTGTTTTTCGGACTGGAGGGAGGTGTACAGTGGTGTTCCCCAGGGGTCAGTGCTGGGACCACTGTGTTCCTTGATATATATTAATGACTTGGACTTGGGTGTACAGGGCACAATTTCAAAATTTGCAGATGACACAAAACTTGGAAGTGTAGTGAACAGTGAGGAGGATAGTGATAGACTTCAAGAGGATATAGACAGGCTGGTGGAACGGGCGGACACGTGGCAGATTAAATTTAACACAGAAAAATGCAAAGTGATACATTTCGGTAGGAAGAACGAGGAGAGGCAAAATAAACTAGAGGGCACAACTCTAAAAGGGGTGCAGGAACAGAGAGATCTGGGGGTTTATGTACACAAATCATTGAAGGTGGCAGGGCAGGTTGAGAAAGCGGTTAAAAAAGCATACGGGGTCCTGGGCTTTATAAATAGAGGCATAGAGTACAAAAGTATGGAAGACATGATGAACTTTTATAAAACACTGGTTCGGCCACAACTGGAGTATTGTGTCCTGTCCTGGGCACCACACTTCAAGAAAGATGTGAAGGCCTTAGAGAGGGTGCAGAAGAGATTTACTAGAATGATTCCAGGGATGAGGGACTTTAGTTACGTGGATAGGCTGGAGAAGCCGGGGTTGTTCTCCTTGGAACAGAGAAGGTTGCGAGGAGATTTGATCGAGGTATTCAAAATCATGAAGGGTCTAGACAGAGTAGATAGAGAGAAACTGTTCCCATTGGAGGAAGGGTCAAGAACCAGAGGACATAGATTTAAGGTGATTGGCAAAAGAACCAAAGGTGACATGAGGAAAAACTTTTTTACACAGCGAGTGTTTATGATCTGGAATGCACTGCCCGAGGGGGTGGAGGAGGCAGATTCAATCATGGCCTTCAAAAGGGAACTGGATAAATACTTGAAAGGAAAAAATTGCAGGGCTACGGGGAAAGGGCGGGGGAGTGGGACTAGCTGGATTGCTCTTGCAGAGAGCAGGCATGGACTCGATGGGCAGAATGGCCTCCTTCCCTGCTGTAACCTTTCTATGATTCTATTCTTCCTACCAAAGTGAATAACCTCACATTTCCCCACATTATACTCCATCTGTCACCTTCTTGCCCACTCACTTAACCTGTCTGTACCCCTTTGCAGACTCTTTGTGTCCTCCTCACAACTTACTCTCCCACCTAGTTTTGTATCGTCAGCAAACTTGGATACATTACACTCGGTCCCTTCATCTAAGTCATTAATATAGATTGTAAATAGCTGAGGCCCAAGCATCGATCCCTGGTCTATCTCTTTCTCTGTCTCTATTGCTCTCACTCTCTGTGTCTCTCTCTCTGTCTCACTCTCTCTTTGTCTCTCTGTCTGTCTGTCTGCCTCTCTCTCTCTCTGTCTCTCTCTCTATGTCTCTCTCATTCTCCCTATCTGTCTGTTTCACTCTCTCTCGGTCTCTGACTCTCTACCTCTTTCCCTCTCTGTCTCTTTTTCCCTCTCTCTCTATCTGTCTCTCTCTCTGTCTTTCTGTTTCGCTCTCTCTCTTTATGTCTCTCTCTCTCTCACTCTCTGTCTGTCTCTCTCTCTCTGTCTCTGACTCTCTTTATGTCTCTCCCTCACTCTCTGTCTGTCTCTCTGTCTCTCTCTCACTCTCTGACTCTATCCCTCTCTCCCTCTGTCTTTCTCTCTTTTTCCCTTTCTCTCTGTCTGTCTGTTTTTCTCTCTCTTTCTCTCTCTCTCTTTCTCTCTGTCTCTCTCACTCTCTCACTTTCTGTCTCTCTCTCTTTCTTTCTCTCTCTCACTCCCTGTCCTTCTCTCTCTCTCGGTCTCTGACTCTCTCCCTCTCTCTCTCTCTTTTTCCCTCTCTCTCTGTCTGTCTGTTTCTCTCTTTCTTTCTTTCTCTTTCACTCTCTGTCCGTCTCTCCCTCTCTCTCGGTCTCTGACTCTCTCCCTCTCTCCCTCTCTCTCTCTCTCTTTTCCCCTCTCTCTCTGTCTGTCTCTCTCTCTGTCTTTCTGTTTCGCTCTCTCTCTTTATGTCTCTCTCTCTCACTCTCTGTCTGTCTCTCTCTCTGTCTCTGACTCTGTTTATGTCTCTCCCTCACTCTCTGTCTCTCTCTCACTCTCTGACTCTATCCCTCTCTCCCTCTGTCTTTCTCTCTTTTTCCCTTTCTCTCTGTCTGTCTGTTTTTCTCTCTCATTCTCTCTCTTTCTCTCTCTCACTCCCTGTCCATCTCTCTCTCGGTCTCTGACTCTCTCCCTCTCTCTCTCTTTTTCCCTCTCTCTCTGTCTGTCTATTTCTCTCTTTCTTTCTTTCTCTCTCACTCTCTGTCCGTCTCTTCCTCTCTCTCGGTCTCTGACTCTCTCCCTCTCTCTTTCTCTTCCCCTCTCTCTCTGTCTGTCTCTCTTTCTCTCTCTGTCTGTCTGTTTTTCTCTCTCTCTTCCTTTTTCCCTCTCTCTCTGTCTGTCTGTTTCTCTCTTTCTTTCTTTCTCTCTCACTCTCTGTCCGTCTCTCCCTCTCTCTCGGTCTCTGACTCTCTCCCTCTCTCTTTCTCTCTCACTCTCTGTCTGTCTCTCTGCCTATCTTTTCCCATTATCGGGTGAATTTGCCAGAATGCAAATTATCTCCATGGTAACGTGTTGCCTTGACAGCTGCAGAATGTGAATTTCGTCGCTTGATTCTTTGGGGAAAAATCTCAGCCACAGTTAGAAATGAAACCTCATTGTGGAATCAGCTCTGTGAAAATTACACACACACCCTAACCCTCAGCCCCTGACTCTTAACCCCCGGTCTCTGGCCTGACCGCAACCATTGGTGCACGGTTCATCTTTCTGTCTCCGGCCGGGTGAAACGAGTTTGGGGGGAGAAAGGAGGGGGTTACAGTGACGAGATGTGAATCGGTTGAAGCAACACAAGTCGTGCATCAGCTGATAATTTGCCAATTAATCAGGGGAGGGTGCGTGTTGACCCTCGACCCCCAGGTGCGCTGGTGCCAATTGGATTTGGTGAGTTGAAGATGGTGGGAATGTGCCGGGCAGACACGGTCTTTTTTTTAATATTCATTCTCGGGTGTCGCTGGTAAGGCCAGCATTTATTGCCCAGCCTGTAGTTACCAGGACTCCAAGAGTTAAATTACGAGGAGAGATTACACAAACTAGGGTTATATTCTCTGGAATTCAGAAGATTAAGAGGTGATTTGATCAAAGTTTTCAAGATATTAAGGGGAACTGATAGGGTAGATAGAGAGAAACTATTTCCGCTGGTTGGGGAGTCCAGGATCAGGGGTCATGGCCTAAAAATTAGAGCCAGGACTTTCAGGAGTGAAGTTAGGAAACACTTCTACACACAAAGAATCATAGAATCATAGAAAGGTTACAGCATGGAGAGAGGCCATTCAGCCCATTGAGTTGGTGCCGGCTCGATGCAAGAGCAATCCAGCTGGTCCCACTCCCCTGTCCTTTCCCCGTAGCCTTTGCTAGTTTTTTCCCTTCAAGAACTTATCCAGTTCCCTTTTGAAGGCCGTGATTGAATCTGCCTCCACCACTCCCTCGGGCAGTGCATTCCAGATCCCAACCACTCGCTATGTAAAAAAGTTTTTCCTCATGTCACCTTTGGTTCTTTTGCCAATCACCTTAAAGTTATGCCCTGTGGTTCTTGACCCTTCCGCCAATGGGAACAGTTTCTCTCTCTCTACTCTGTCTAGACCCTTCATGATTTTGAACACCTCGATCAAATCTCCTCGCAACCGTCTCTGTTCCAAGGAGAACAACCCCAGCTTCTCCAGTCTATCCACGTAACTACAGTCCCTCATCCCTGGAATGATTCTAGTAAATCTCTTCTGCACCCTCTCTAAGGCCTTCACATCTTTCCTAAAGTGCGGTGCCCAGAACACTGGTTCGGCCACAACAATACTCCAGTTGTGGCCGAACCAGTGTTTTATAAAGTTCATGATAACCTCTTTGCTTTTGTAGGGTGGGAGAAGTTTGGAATTCTCTTCTGCAAACGGCAGTTGATGCTAGCCCAATTGTTCATTTTAAATCTGAGATTGATAGATTTTTGTTAAGGTATTAAGGGAGATGGGGCTAAGGCGGGTATATGGAGTCAGGTCACAGATCAGCCGTGATCTCATTGAATGGCGGAACAGGCTCGAGGGGCTAACTGGCCTCCTCCTGTTCCCATCTTCCTATGTTCCTAGTCGCCCTGAGAAGGTGGTGATGAGCCGTCTTCTTGAACCACTGGTAACGGGTTTGATACAACTGAGTGGACACTTCAGAGGGCAGTTAAGAGTCAACCACGTTGCTGTGGGGACTGGAGTCACATATAGGGCCAGACCGGGTAAAGACGGCAGGTTCCCTTCCCTAAAGGACATTAGTGAACCAGTTGGGTTTTTACGACAATCCGACAGCTTCATGTTCACTTTTACTGATCCCAGCTTTTTATTCCCAGATTATTGTTCAACAGAATTCAAATTCTCAAACTGAGATTTGAATTCCCAATCTCTGGATTATTAGTCCAGTAACTGAACCTCGACACGATTGTACCTCCTGTAATAGATTATAACACTCGCCCCGCCTTCGCTTTGTTTTTCTTCATTTTTTTTTATTCGTTCATGGGATGTGGGCGTCGCTGGCAAGGCCGGCATTTATTGCCCATCCCTAATTGCCCTTGAGAAGGTGGTGGTGAGCCGCCTTCTTGAACTGCTGCAGTCCGTGTGATGAAGGTTCTCCCACAGTGCTGTTAGGAAGGGAGTTCCAGGATTTTGACCCAGCGACGATGAAGGAACGGCGATATATTTCCAAGTCGGGATGGTGTGTGACTTGGAGGGGAACGTGCAGGTGGTGTTATAGAGTCATAGAGTTATACAGCACGGATAGAGGCCCTTCGGCCCATCGTGTCCGCGCCGGCCATCAAGCCCTGTCTACTCTAATCCCATATTCCAGCATTTGGTCCGTAGCCTTGTATGCTATGGCATTTCAAGTGCTCATCCAAATGCTTCTTGAATGTTGTGAGGGTTCCTGCCTCCACAACCCTTTCAGGCAGTGAGTTCCAGACTCCAACCACCCTCTGGGTGAAAAAGTTCTTTCTCAAATCCCCTCTAAACCTCCCGCCTTTTACCTTGAATCTATGTTCCCTTGTTATAGAACCCTCAACGAAGGGAAAAAGCTCCTTAGTATCCATCCTATCTCTGCCCCTCATAATTTTGTACACCTCAATCATGTCCCCCCTCAGCCTCCTCTCCTCCAAGGAAAACAAACCCAATCTTCCCAGTCTCTCTTCATAGCTGAAGCGCTCCAGCCCTGGTAACATCCTGGTGAATCTCCTCTGCACCCTCTCCAAAGCGATCACAGCTACAGCTGGGATGTTGTTGGGGCCCATAGCCTTTGCTGTATCCAGTGCACTCAGCCATTTCTTGATATCACATGGAGTGAATCGAATTGGCTGAAGACTGGCTTCTGTGATGGTGGGGATATCGGGAGGAGGCCGAGATGGATCATCCACTCGGCACTTCTGGCTGAAAATGGTTGCAAACGCTTCAGCCTTGTCTTTTGCACTCACGTGCTGGACTCCGCCATCATTGAGGATGGGGATGTTTACAGAGCCTCCTCCTCCCGTTAGTTGTTTAATTGTCCACCACCATTCACGAACTGATTTATCCAAAGTTGCCTCACTCCTGTCCCCATGGATGTGAAGACTCCCCCAGTTGATCACCCACTCCTGCCCCTACAGTTCCACTGGGCACAGGTTCCTTGTGGCACCAGCTGCAGAATTGAATTTCATGGCAACTGTCCCACTTTCACTTTCCCCAGTCTCTCTCTCACCACCTCCTCACAGCGATCGAATCACTCAGCCAGCTGGGAAATAACCCATTCCGGGGGGTTTGTTAATAACACGGCAGAATACTGGGTCCTGAAACACAGAGAGAACATAAGAGGGAGAGGGAGAGAGAGAGAGAGAGAAAGACAGAGCGAGAGAGAGAGAAACAGAGATGGAGAGTGAGACAGAGACAGGGACAGAGACTGAGAGAAAGACAGAGACAGACAGGCAGACAGAGACAGCGAGAGAGACAGAGAGAGATACAGAGACAGACTGAGTGAGAGATAGAATCAGAGAGACAGAGAGAGAGACAGACAGACAGACAGCCAGACAGAGAGAGAGACAAAGAGAGACAGAGAGGGAGAGACAGAAGCGGAGAGCGAGACAGAGACACAGACACAGAAAGACAGAGACAGACAGACAGATAGAGACAGCAGAGAGAGAGACAGAGACATAGAGAGAGACAAAGAGAGTGAGAGAGACAGAGAGAGACACAGAGCAAAAGAGATACAGACAGACAGAGAGACAGAGACAGAGAGAGAAAGAGAGACAATCAGAGAGAGAGACAGAGAGAGAGAGACAGAGTGAGACAGGGAGAGAGAGACAGGGAGAGAGATAGAGGGAAACAGAGTGAGACAGGGAGAGAGAGACAGGGAGAGCGACAGAGAGAGAGAGACAGAGTGAAACAGGGAGAGAGACAGAGACAGACAAGTGAGACAGTGGGAGAGACAGGGAGAGAGAGAGAATGACAGAGAGGCAGAGAGAGATCCATCGGGTCTCAGCCTAAGGCCCGAGGTCCTGAGTCTCACAGTCTTCAGGTGAACTTTGTTTTCTGCCCATTAACCCTTGATTCTGCACATCACAAACCCAAGGAGATCTCCGGTGTGGAGAGACTGGAGAAGCTGGGATTGTTCTCCTTGGAACAGAGAAGGTTAAGGGGAGATTTAATCGAGGTGTTCAAAATCATGAGGGGTTTTGAGAGAGTAAATAAGGAGAAACTGTTTCCAGTGGCAGGAGGGTCGGTAACCAAAGGACACAGATTTAAGGTGATCGGCAAAAGAACCAGAGGGGAGATGAGGAGAATGTTTTTACGCAGCGAGTTGTTCTGATCTGGAATGCGCTGCCTGAAAGGGCGGTGGAAGCAGATTCAATAATAACTTTCAAAAGGGAATTGGATAAATACTTGAAGGGGAGAAATGTGCAGGGCATCGGGGAAAGAGCAGGGGGAGTGGGACTAATTGGATAGATCTTTCAAAGGGCCGGCACAGGCAAGATGGGCTGAATGGCCTCCTCCTGTGCTGTACGATTCTATGATTTATTGCTTCGTCCCTTTGTGTTTGTAGCTGGACTCCCCTCATCTGCTGCAGAGATAGTCCCAGGTTACCTTGTTCGGAGTCACTCTGCCCTGTACCTGTACCCTGACACCCTCTCACACACACAATAAACACGTCAGAAAATCCATCTCCTAAAACACCTTGTGACCAGTTGGCATTGAGAGGTGCAGTGAGCGAGGGGGTCGTCAAACCCCCACAAAACACCGGGACACACAATGGCTATAGTATCATAGACTCATAGAAAGTTACAACACAGGAGGCCATTTGGCCCATCTTGTTCGTGCTGGCCGAGAAGGAGCTATCCAGCCTAATCCCATTTTCCAGCACTCAGTCCGTAGCCCTGTGGGTTTCGGCTCTTCAGGTGCACATCCAGGTACTTTTTAAATGAGTTGAGGATTTCTGCCTCTCCCACCCTGTCAGGCAGTGAGTTCCAGACCCCCACCACCCTCTGGGTGAAAATTTTCTCCTCAGCTCCCCTCTAATCCTTCTACCAATTACTTTAAATCTCTGCCCCCTGGTCACTGACCCCTCTGCTAAGGGAAATAGGTCCTTCCTATCCACTCTATCTAGGCCCCTCATAATTCTATACACCTCAATTAAATCTCTCCTCAGCCCCCTCTGTTCCAAAGGAAACACCCCCGGCCCATCCAATCTTTCCTCAGCTAAAATTCTCCATGTTGTCAGAAACTGCAGCTTATTTCGATGCTGGATTTTAATGAAAGATCAGCTCGGGATGTGATCAGTGTTTCAGATCCGCCATCTCTGGCGTTACCCCTATTCTTTCAACATTAAATAAACGTGTCAGGAAATATTACAGAGAACAAATTCCTCTTTTTCTCTCTGCGTCTGTCCCAGGTGTTTCAGAGTCGAAATTGATTCCGTTGAAAGCTGCGTGGCGGTGCTGAATTATTCATCACACTTCACAAGACATCGCCCACAAACCTGTTTGTGATCAAACATGGCTTCAATTATACAGCACACAACGCCAGCACTGTTATTACTTCATTATAGTTTGGAAACGGGGTGAGGTGACTTGTGGGCGAAACTCCTGTTAAACTGGAGCGACTGAGGCATAACAGAATATAGAGTGATTCATCGAATCTCAGTGAGGTTATAGATCGGAGAGAGAAATAGTGATTAAATAATCTGAGTGTGTGAGTGTGTGTGACTGAGTGTGAGTGTGTGTATGTAAGTGAGTGTGTGTGTGTGAGTGAGTGAGTGAGTGTGTGTGAGTGTGAGTGAATGTGTGAGTGTGAGTGTGTGTATGTGAGTGAGTGTGTGTGTGTTGTGTCTAAATGTGATTGAGTGTGTGTGTGAATGTGAGTTAGTGTGTGTGTGAGTGTGAGTGAGTGTGAGTATGTGAGTGTGAGTGTGTGTGTGTATGAGTGTGTGAGTGTGTGTGTGAGTGAGTGTGTGAGTGAGTGTGTGTGTGTGAATGTGAGTGTGTGAGTGAGTGTGTGTATAATTGTGTGTGTGAATGTGAGTGTGTATGAGTGAGTGTGTGTATGAGTGTGTGAATGTGAGTGTGTGAGAGTGTGAATGTGAGTGAGTGTGAATGTGAGTGAGTGTGTGTGAGTGTGAATGTGAGTGAGTGAATGTGAGTGAGTGTGTGTGAGTGTGAATGTGAGTGAGTGTGTGTGAGTGTGAATGTGAGTGAGTGTGTGTATGAGTGTGTGTGAGACAATAAGGTAGATTTTGACCTATCAGTGGCTGCCTGTTGGGCTAGTGGAGAGACCCGGCCATTTTGAGGCTCGGGCCTCGTTAGCCTGAACGTGACGAGCTGCAGCTCAACAAACCAGTGGAGGAAAACTGGTCGGTCTGGAGCCTGAGCCGGGAGGCCCGGGGGGGCGGGGGGCGGAAGATCATGGAGTGAGGCGACCCGGAGGGAGGGGAGACCGATCACGGAGTGGGGTGATTGGGGGGGGGGGAATGGTCACAGAGTGGGGTGATCGGCGGGGGGGGGGGGGGGAATGATCACGGAGTGGGGTGATCGGGGGGGGGGGGGGGGGGGAATGATCACGGAGTGGGGTGATCGGGGGGGGGGGGGGGGGGGAATGGTCACAGAGTGGGGTGATCGGGGGGGGGGGGGAATGGTCACAGAGTGGGGTGATCGGGGGGGGAATGATCACAGAGTGGGGTGATCGGGGGGGGGGGAATGGTCACAGAGTGGGGTGATCGGGGGGGGGAATGATCACGGAGTGGGGTGATCGGGGGGGAATGGTCACAGAGTGGGGTGATCGGGGGGGGAATGATCACGGAGTGGGGTGATCGGGGGGGAATGGTCACAGAGTGGGGTGATCGGGGGGGGAATGATCACGGAGTGGGGTGATCGGGGGGGAATGGTCACAGAGTGGGGTGATCGGGGGGGAATGGTCACAGAGTGGGGTGATCGGGGGGGGGGAATGGTCACAGAGTGGGGTGATCGGGGGGGGAATGATCGCGGAGTGGGGTGATCGGGGGGGGGGAATGGTCACAGAGTGGGGTGATCGGGGGGGAATGGTCACAGAGTGGGGTGATCGGGGGGGGGGGGGGAATGGTCACAGAGTGGGGTGATCGGGGGGGGAATGATCGCGGAGTGGGGTGATCGGGGGGGGGAATGATCACGGAGTGGGGTGATCGGGGGGGAATGGTCACAGAGTGGGGTGATCGGGGGGGGGGGGGGAATGATCGCGGAGTGGGGTGATCGGGGGGGGGGAATGGTCACAGAGTGGGGTGATCGGCGGGGGGGGGGGAATGATCGCGGAGTGGGGTGATCGGCGGGGGGGGGGGGGAATGATCGCGGAGTGGGGTTATCCAGTGTCCCAAGAGAATGAAATCCAGTCAACTAAGTTGATCGGTGAAGAGTGAGCACTTGGGGGAGGTCCAGGTCCAGAGAGAACAATAAACATCAGTACATGGCAATAGAATCATAAGAACATAAGAAATAGGAGCAGGAGTAGGCCATTCGGCCCCTCGAGCCTGCTCCACCATTCAATCAGATCATGGCCGATCTTCGACCTCAACTCCACTTTCCCGCCCGATCCCCATATCCCTTGATTCCCCAAGAGTCTAAAAATCTATCGATCTCAGCCTTGAATATACTCAATGACTGAGCATCCACAGCCCTCTGGGGTAGAGAATTCAAAAAATTCACAACTTTCTGAGTGACGAAATTCCTCCTCATCTCAGTTCTAAATGGCCGACCCCTTATCCTGAGACCATGCCCCCGAGTTCTAGACTCGTCAGCCAGGGGAAACAGCCTCTCAGCATCTACCCTGTTAAACCTCCTCAGAATCTTATGTGTTTCAATGAGATCCCCTCTCATTCTTCTGAACTCCAGGTGGTCGCTACTGATGGGAGAGTTGGGGTCCAAGAGGGATGGGCATCGATTGGTGATTTGGGGTTCTAGAGGGATGGGCATCGATTGGAGAGTTGGGGTTCTAGAGGGATGGGCATCGATTGGAGAGTTGGGGTTCTAGAGGGAGGGGCTTCAATGGGCCAAAGGCCTTTTCTTATTCCTGTCAGTTCTTGTGAGTCATTAAGATAAAAATATGTTTTTTACTGAATATTTTATTGGTTTTTCTAAACTATAAAATAACTGGAGCATGCAGAAAACAAAAAAAGAATTAATAATGTAACGGAGATTCTCTGCCATCATAACTGTGCAAAAAAAACATTCATTTCAAGAATATAAATATTTTATCAATAAAAAAAATTGTGTAATTTTCCCTCCAAGGCTATTAAAATAAAAATGAATCTGGAAAAAGTTCTATTCCAAACAGCGAAATTTGGTACAAAGATGTAATAGGAAAGCTTCTAGAAACCGAAAATATAATAAAGAATGGTCAGCACAGATTTCAAAAGGGAAGGTCATGTTTGACCAATCTTACTGAATTCTTTGAAGAAGTAACAGAAAGGGTAGACAAGAGTAATGTAGTAGATGTGATATATTGGGATTTCCCAAGGCCTTCGATAAGGTACTGCATTGTAGACTCCTGACTAAGGTCAGAGGATGTGGAGTCAGGGGACAGGGAGCAGAACGGATAGCAAGGCTACAAAACAGAAAACAGAGAGTAGGGGTTAATGGTAACTACTCAGACTGGCAAAAGGTGGGAAGTGGTGTTCCACGGGGATCGGTGCTGGGACCACTGTTGGTCACAATTTACATCAACGATTTCGACTCAGGAATCGGAAGTACAATTTCAAAATTTGAGGATTGTACCAAATTGTGGGGTTTGGTTAATGCTGAGGAAGGACTGCCACAAAATACAGGAGGACATTAATAAACTCGCAGAATGGGCGTGTAATTGGCAAATGAATTTCAATATAGAGAAATGTGAGGTGGTACGTTTTGGTAGGAAGAATAAGGAGGCCACACACTGCTTGGATAATAAGAGTCTAAATGGGGGAGAGGAGCAGAGGGATCTGGGGGTACAGATACACAAATCACTAAGAGTAGCGACGCAGGTTAATAAGACCATAAAAAGGCAAATCAAACACTGGGGTTCACTTCTAGAGGGATAGAATTGAAAAGCAGAGAAGTTATGTTAAACTTGTATAGAACCTTGGTTAGACCACACTTGGAGTATTGTGCACAGTTCTGGTCTCCATATTATCGAAAGGATGTAGAGGCACTGGAGAAGGTGCAAAAAAGATTTACTAGAATGATACCAGAACTGAGAGGATATATCTATCAGGAAAGATTGAACAGGCTGGGGCTCTTTTCTCTGTAAGGGTAACCTGATAGAGGTCTTTAAGATTATGAAAGGGTTTGATAGGGTAGACGTAGAGAAAATGTTTCCACTTGTGGGAGAGACCAGAACTAGAGGACATAAATATAAGATAGTCACTAATAAATCCAATAGGGAATTCAGGAGAAACTTCTTTACCCAGAGAGTGGTGAGAATGTGGAACTCGCTCCCACAAGGAGTAGTTGAGGCGAATAGTGTGGATGGATTTAAGGGGAAGTTAGATCAACACATGAGGGAGAAAGGAATAGAGGGATATGGGGATAGGGTGAGATGAAGTAGAGAGGGAGGAGGCTCGTGTGGAGCATAAACACCGGCATGGACCAGTTGGGCCGAATGGCCTGTTTCTGTGCTGTACGTTCTATGTAATTTGATGTAACCTGAGACCATCCTGAGCTGTGTGGCTGAGTCTTTGGCTAAACTTGTATTCCCTCTAGTTCAGGAGATTAAGGGGTGATCTAATCGAGGTGCTTAAAATGTTAAAAGGATTTGATAGGGTCGATAGAGAGAAACTATTTCCTCTGGTGGGGGGAGTCCAGAACAAGGGGGCAGAACCTTAAAATTAGAGCCAGGCCGTTCAGGGGTGATGTCAGGAAGCACTTCATCACACAAAGGGGAGTGGGAATCTGGAACTCTCTCCCCCAAAAAGCTGTTGAGGCTGGGGGTCAATTGGAAATTTCAAGACTGAGATTGGTAGATTTTTGTTGGGTGAGGGTATCGAAGGATATGGGGCAAAGGCGGGTAAATGGAGGTGAGATCCAGATCAGCCATGATCTAATTGAATAGCGGAACAGGCTCGAGGGGCTGAATGGCCTCCTCCTGTTCCCATGTTCCCAAGTTTCTACTACATGTATGCACTTTCCAGCAGAGGTCACTGAATACCAACCAGGAACGGGAATCGGTTATAGCCCCACCCCCTGATTTGAATAACGTCCTGCACCCCATTCTCAGGGGTCAGGTGTGAAGAATGTTCATTTTGGGGGTCAGCGAGTGCCCTTATCAGTGAACCTCATTCCGAGTCAGGAGGGAACAGGGAAAATCACACAAGACTGTTTATTTCATCAAAAGAGATTTCCAGAGAAAACTAACAGGGAGAAAAAAACATTAAAATCTAAAATCCAGGAATGTACAAAAATAATAAATTTGAGCTGTTTCGAAGGACTGATAGCCCAGTGGTCCCAGGCACCGGGGGTGGGGGGATAGCGATGTGAGGCTAAGTGCAGGTTTGGCTCAGTTGGTTGTACTCATGCCTCTGAGTCAGGAGGTCATGGATCCAAGCCCACAGGCTAGGGCTGCAGTGTGTAATCCAGGCGAACACCCCAGAGCAGTACTGAGGGAGTGCTGTATTGTCAGAAGTGCCTGTTTCGGTTGGGTTCTAAATATGTGGCACTGTTGGAAGAAGAGCAGGGAGTTCTCCCCGGTTTCCTGCGGCCAACAATCCTCCTCCAACCAACATCACCAAAAAACAGACCAAATCATTGTTTGACTGACTCGTCGAGTGTGGGATCTTGCTGTGGGAAAAATGGCTACTTGACTTCCTGACATATCCACAAAGTAGGTCATTGTACGTGAAGTGCTGTGAAATGTTTCAGAGCAGTCCGATAAGGCAAGATAGAACTGCAAGATTTGTTTTCCCATTTGAGATAAGTGCAAGAATTTCGAGACTGTCCCTTATGCCAATGATTGAACAGTTCGAAGCTTCATTCATGTGCTGCTGTGGGGAATTGAACATGAAACTGCTTGAGTGAAGCACTCAGCATCTTCTGCTCTAATTGGTGCTTCCCGGGCGCAGTGACGCTATTCAGACATGTTTAAAACATAAGCAAACTTGAAGGAACCAATTAGAAATGGAGCGACTCGGGGGAGGGCAGGGGGAGATGGTTAGGGTGACAGTCCGTCAGTCACCTACCATTCAACTCTGGGAGCTGGGAGCAAACACAGGTCAAGGGTCAGGCTAATATAAGGCCAGAGCAGTCCCAAGTCATTTCATTTATCCGACATTGAGTGTTTATACCGTACTCAGGAAGAAGGATTTGAGAAATTAGGGCTTTTTCTCATTGGCGGACAAGGTTAAGGGGTGACCCGATGGGGAACTTCAAAATTATAATGTGTTATGAGAGGGTAAAAATAGTGAGAGATTGTTTCCATTGGTCAGCGAGAGAGCAACGATAAACACAAGTTTAAGATAATCGTAAAAAGAATTAAAGAGCAGGTTAGAAACATTCTTTATACAGAGGGTGGTTCGAAAGTTTTTTTTTTATTCGTTCATGGGATGTGGGCGTCGCTGGCAAGGCCGGCATTTATTGCCCATCTCTAATTGCCCTTGAGAAGGTGGTGGTGAGCCGCCTTCTTGAACCGCTGCAGTCCGTGTGGTGACGGTTCTCCCACAGTGCTGTTAGGAAGGGAGTTCCAGGATTTTGACCCAGCGACGATGAAGGAACGGCGATATATTTCCAAGTCGGGATGGTGTGTGACTTGGAGGGGAACGTGCAGGTGGTGTTGTTCCCATGTGCCTGCTGCCCTTGTCCTTCTAGGTGGGAGAGGTCGCGGGTTTGGGAGGAGCTGTCGAAGAAGCCTTGGCGAGTTGCTGCAGTGCATCCTGTGGATGGTACACACTGCAGCCACTGTGCGCCGGTGGTGAAGGGAGTGAATGTTTAGGGTGGTGGATGGGGTGCCAATCAAGAGGGCTGCTTTGTCCTGGATGGTGTCGAGCTTCTTGAGTGTTGTTTGAGCTGCACTCATCCAGGCAAGTGGAGAGTATTCCATCACACTCCTGACTTGTGTCTTGTAGATGGTGGAAAGGCTTTGGGGAGTCAGGAGGTGAGTCACTCGCCGCAGAATACCCAGCCTCTGACCTGCTCTTGTAGCCACAGTATTTATATGGCTGGTCCAGTTAAGTTTCTGGTCAATGGTGACCCCCAGGATGTTGATGGTGGGGGATTCGGCGATGGTAATGCCATTGACTGTCAAGGGGAGGTGGTTAGACTCTCTCTTGTTGGAGATGGTCATTGCCTGGCACTTGTCTAGCGCGAATGTTACTTGTCACTTATCAGTCCAAGTCTGGATGTTGTCCAGGTCTTGCTGCATGCGGGCTCGGACTGCTTCATTATTTGAGGGGTTGCGAATGGAACTGAACACTGTGCAATCATCAGTGAACATCCCCATTTCTGACCTTATGATGGAGGGAAGGCCATTGATGAAGCAGCTGAAGATGGTTGGGCCTAGGACACTGCCCTGAGGAACTCCTGAAGCAATGTGCTGGGGCTGAGATGATTGGCCTCCAACAACCACTACCATCTTCCTTTGTGCTAGGTATGACTCCAACCACTGGAGAGATTTCCCCCTGATTCCCATTGACTTCAATTTTACTAGGGCTCCTTGGTGCCACACTCGGTCAAATGCTGCCTTGATGTCAAGGGCAGTCACTCTCACCTCACCTCTGGAATTCAGCTCCATGTTTGGACCAAGGCTGTAATGAGGTCTGGAGCCGAGTGGTCCTGGCGGAACCCAAACTGAGCATCGGTGAGCAGGTTATTGGTGAGTAAGTGCCGCTTGATAGCACTGTCGATGACACCTTCCATCACTTTGCTGATGATTGAGAGTAGACTGATGGGGCGGTAATTGGCCGGATTGGATTTGTCCTGCTTTTTGTGGACAGGGCATACCTGGGCAATTTTCCACATTGTCGGGTAGATGCCAGTGTTGTAGCTGTACTGGAACAGCTTGGCTGGAGGCGCAGCTAGTTCTGGAGCACAAGTCTTCAGCACTACAGCCGGGATGTTGTCGGGGCCCATAGCCTTTGCTGTATCCAGTGCACTCAGCCGTTTCTTGATATCACATTGGGTGAACCGAATTGGCTGAAGACTGGCTTCTGTGATGGTGGGGATATCGGGAGGAGGCCGAGATGGATCATCCACTCGGCACTTCTGGCTGAAGATGGTTGCAAATGCTTCAGCCTTGTCTTTTGCACTCACGTGCTGGACTCTGCCATCATTGAGGATGGGGATGTTTACAGAGCCTCCTCCTCCCGTTAGTTGTTTAATTGTCCACCACCATTCACGACTGGATGTGGCAGGACTGCAGAGCTTTGATCTGATCTGTTGATTGGTTTTCTCACAAATTGATGGTGAAAGAAAGTCCATAAATTATTTTAAAAGGAAATTGGAGAGTTGCTGAAAAAGAGGAAAATTAAAGGGTACGGGGAGTGAGGGGAGAGTGGGATTAGACTGGGTGGGATATTAAAGGGGACGGGGAGTGAGGGGGAGAGTGGGATTAGACTGGGTGGGATATTAAAGGGTACGGGGAGTGAGGGGGAGAGTGGGATTAGACTGGGTGGGATATTAAAGGGTACTGGGAGTGAGGGGGAGAGTGGGATTAGACTGGGTGGGATATTAAAGGGTGTGGGGAGTGAGGGGAGAGTGGGATTAGACTGGGTGGGATATTAAAGGGGACGGGGAGTGAGGGGGAGAGTGGGATTAGACTGGGTGGGATATTAAAGGGTACGGGGAGTGAGCGGGAGAGTGGGATTAGACTGGGTGGGATATTAAAGGGTACGGGGAGTGAGGGGGAGAGTGGGATTAGACTGGGTGGGATATTAAAGGGTACGGGGAGTGAGGGGGAGAGTGGGATTAGACTGGGTGGGATATTAAAGGGTACGGGGAGTGAGGGGGAGAGTGGGATTAGACTGGGTGGGATATTAAAGGGTACGGGGAGTGAGGGGGAGAGTGGGATTAGACTGGGTGGGATATTAAAGGGTACGGGGAGTGAGGGGGAGAGTGGGATTAGACTGGGTGGGATATTAAAGGGTACGGGGAGTGAGGGGGAGAGTGGGATTAGACTGGGTGGGATATTAAAGGGTACGGGGAGTGAGGGGGAGAGTGGGATTAGACTGGGTGGGATATTAAAGGGTACGGGGAGTGAGGGGGAGAGTGGGATTAGACTGGGTGGGATATTAAAGGGTACGGGGAGTGAGGGGGAGAGTGGGATTAGACTGGGTGGGATATTAAAGGGTGTGGGGAGTGAGGGGAGAGTGGGATTAGACTGGGTGGGATATTAAAGGGTACGGGGAGTGAGGGGGAGAGTGGGATTAGACTGGGTGGGATATTAAAGGGTACGGGGAGTGAGGGGGAGAGTGGGATTAGACTGGGTGGGATATTAAAGGGGACGGGGAGTGAGGGGGAGAGTGGGATTAGACTGGGTGGGATATTAAAGGGTACGGGGAGTGAGCGGGAGAGTGGGATTAGACTGGGTGGGATATTAAAGGGTACGGGGAGTGAGGGGGAGAGTGGGATTAGACTGGGTGGGATATTAAAGGGTATGGGGAGTGAGGGGGAGAGTGGGATTAGACTGGGTGGGATATTAAAGGGTACGGGGAGTGAGGGGGAGAGTGGGATTAGACTGGGTGGGATATTAAAGGGTACGGGGAGTGAGGGGGAGAGTGAGATTAGACTGGGTGGGATATTAAAGGGTGTGGGGAGTGAGGGGAGAGTGGGATTAGACTGGGTGGGATATTAAAGGGTACGGGGAGCGAGGGGGAGAGTGGGATTAGACTGGGTGGGATATTAAAGGGTACGGGGAGTGAGGGGAGAGTGGGATTAGACTGGGTGGGATATTAAAGGGTACGGGGAGTGAGGGGGAGAGTGGGATTAGACTGGGTGGGATATTAAAGGGTATGGGGAGTGAGGGGAGAGTGGGATTAGACTGGGGGGGATATTAAAGGGTGTGGGGAGTGAGGGGAGAGTGGGATTAGACTGGGTGGGATATTAAAGGGTACGGGGAGTGAGGGGGAGAGTGGGATTAGACTGGGGGGGATATTAAAGGGTACGGGGAGTGAGGGGAGAGTGGGATTAGACTGGGTGGGATATTAAAGGGTATGGGGAGTGAGGGGGAGAGTGGGATTAGACTGGGTGGGATATTAAAGGGTACGGGGAGTGAGGGGGAGAGTGGGATTAGACTGGGTGGGATATTAATGGGTACGGGGAGTGAGGGGGAGAGTGGGATTAGACTGGGTGGGATATTAAAGGGTACGGGGAGTGAGAGGGAGAGTGGGATTAGACTGGGTGGGATATTAAAGGGTATGGGGAGTGAGGGGGAGAGTGGGATTAGACTGGGTGGGATATTAAAGGGTGTGGGGAGTGAGGGGAGAGTGGGATTAGACTGGGTGGGATATTAAAGGGTACGGGGAGCGAGGGGGAGAGTGGGATTAGACTGGGTGGGATATTAAAGGGTATGGGGAGTGAGGGGGAGAGGGGGATTAGACTGGGTGGGATATTAAAGGGTATGGGGAGTGAGGGGGAGGGTGGGATTAGACTGGGTGGCACCGGCACAAACTGCATGGACCAAATGGCCTGTTTTTGTGCCGGAACATTCTCTGATCCTACGAACAGAGGGTAAAGTGCTGAGGTCCATCGTGCTGCACATGGAAATGGGAGAGACGATGAGAAGCAGGAATTGGGGGACACTTCGCTTCTGTTTTTAAAGTCTTTGGATTGAAGGAGGAGTGGAGGAGTGAGGGAGGCCAGAAGTTCCACCAGGCTGAGGTGTTGGGAATGGGTGGGTTTGAGCAGGTGATGGAGGTATCGGCCCAGAGCTGTGTGAGCTCGGATTCCAGCGAGGAGCGTCAATAGGGTGAGAAGGAGTTTCTGTCTATTCATTTCAGTTAATGGGCAAAGCACAGCACTGACCACAGGAACATAGAAAATCTATCCCAGGACTTCAACACAATGGGGGGACAGAATCCCTAACTGCCCCTGATTGCACCTCCCTCAGGTCTCCTTCAAATTTAAATCTTTAATAAATCTCATTTCATTCAGTTTGATCCCGAATCCCTTCTTCACACCCTTTAAATTCCACTCAAACATTTCATTAAAATGAATAAATCTGAATCCAGCTCATTAGCTGAACAATCTCTCTCCCTCTGTCTCTCTCGCTCCCTCTCTCCCTCGTGCAGGTACAGCACAGGTTAGATACAGAGTAAAGCTCCCTCTACACTGTCCCATCAAACACTCCCAGGGCAGGTACAGGGTTAGATACAGAGTAAAGCTCCCTCTACAGTGTCCCATCAAACACTCCCAGGGCAGGTACAGCACGGGTTAGATACAGAGTAAAGCTCCCTCTACACTGTCCCATCAAACACTCCCAGGGCAGGTACAGGGGGTTAGATACAGAGTAAAGCTCCCTCTACACTGTCCCATCAAACACTCCCAGGGCAGGTACAGGGTGAGATACAGAGTAAAGCTCCCTCTACACTGTCCCATCAAACACGCCCAGGGCAGGTACAGGGTTAGATACAGAGTAAAGCTCCCTCTACACTGTCCCATCAAACACTCCCAGGGCAGGTACAGGGTTAGATACAGAGTAAAGCTCCCTCTACACTGTCCCATCAAACACTCCCAGGGCAGGTACAGCACGGGTTAGATACAGAGTAAAGCTCCCTCTACACTGTCCCATCAAACACTCCCAGGGCAGGTACAGGGGGTTAGATACAGAGTAAAGCTCCCTCTACACTGTCCCATCAAACACTCCCAGGGCAGGTACAGGGTGAGATACAGAGTAAAGCTCCCTCTACACTGTCCCATCAAACACGCCCAGGGCAGGTACAGGGTTAGATACAGAGTAAAGCTCCCTCTACACTGTCCCATCAAACACTCCCAGGGCAGGTACAGGGTTAGATACAGAGTAAAGCTCCCTCTACACTGTCCCATCAAACACTCCCTGGGCAGGTACAGCACGGTTTAGATACAGAGTAAAGCTCCCTCTACACTGTCCCATCAAACACTCCAAGGGCAGGTACAGCACGGGTTAGAGTTCCCATGACACTATTTGAAGAAGAGTGGGGAAGTTCTCCCTGGTGTCCTGGGCTAACATTCCTCCCTCAACTAATATCACCAAAAACAGATCAACTGGTCGTTCATCTCATTGCTATTTTTTGGGATCTTGCTGTGTGCCAATTGGCTGCCGCGTTTCCCTACATAACAACAGTGACTTCAGACCAAAAGGAATCCATGGGCTGTGAACCACTCTGGGGCGTCCTTTAGATGTGAAAGGCAGTTTATAAATGGGAGTCCCTTCTCTCGTCCTCTACAATCTGTAGACTTTGAAAACCCAGATTTGGGGGTCACCAAACCTTGACTTCTTATATTCACCTAATCTTTGGTTAAAGTTTGATGCTGTCCTTTAGGGTAAGCCTAAGGTTGGACTAAAAACAATTCCAACAAAGGACCAAGGTTTCTGTTGAGCGATTGCTTATTTCTGGTTGGATCCTCCGAGCCCCCATTCCCAAAGTGCACACTGCTGACAGCACGTATTAACGGTTGCCATGGGCACCGCCACTGGTAAATGGTATTTTTCCCATTTAAGCTGCTGCTGTTTATATTACACTTAAGCAAGTCCGATGATTGTGTTGCTACCTCTGTTACGAGTCCAAATCAATCTGCTGTTAAATTCTCTCACCTGTCAGTGAAACAAATCAGTCCTATTAAAGCCCGGAGTGAATCAAAGCTCCCCGACCCTCCATCGCTATACTTTGTTCTGCCACAGTTCGACCTGCCCTCCTCCACCATCAATTCTCATAACCACGGTTTCTGCATAATCAATCTTAAACCAATCTCCGACGTACAAATCAAAAAGTTGATTATTTAAACTGCGAGAGGAATGGAAGGCAGCTCTCTGACAGCGCTGTAGAAACAGCGAAAGCGCATCGAGAAACGGCTGCGCCCATCACCGCTGCTCACTCCCGACACACCGAGCATTCATTCACCGGCTCGTGTAATGGAGCCTCACAGACCTGGGGGGGCAAACTCCATCACCAGCCTCCCCGAAAATTCCAGAACACCCCGTCCCCCCTGCTCCCCCCCCGCCCAATATTCCCACCCACGGAACTGGCACTCAAACCGTTCCTACTTCAATAAGTGATAAAGATCAATTGGTTGTTTGTTCACAGTATGAGGTTGGGAGATGGAAAATATCACACAGAGGCTCCATCGACAGTGTAGAGGGAGCTTTACTCTGTATCTAACCCTGTACCTGCCCTGGGAGTGTTTGATGGGACAGTGTAGAGGGAGCTTTACTCTGTATCTAACCCGTGCTGTACCTGCCCTGGGAGTGTTTGATGGGACAGTGTAGAGGGAGCTTTACTCTGCATCTAACCCTGTACTTGCCCTGGGAGTGTTTGATGGGACAGTGTAGAGGGAGCTTTACTCTGTATCTAACCCTGTACCTGCCCTGGGAGTGTTTGATGGGACAGTGTAGAGGGAGCTTTACTCTGTATCTAACCCTGTACCTGCCCTGGGAGTGTTTGATGGGACGGTGTAGAGAGAGCTTTACTCTGTATCTAACCCATGCTTTACTTGCCCTGGGAGTGTTTGATGGGACAGTGTAGAGGGAGCTTTACCCTGTATCTAACCCTCTACCTGCCCTTGGAGTGTTTGATGGGACAGTGTAGAGGGAGCTTTACTCTGTATCTAACCCATGCTGTACCTGCCCTGGGAGTGTTTGATGGGACAGTGTAGAAGGAGTTTTACTCTGTATCTAACCCGTGCTGTACCTGCCCTGGGAGTGTTTGATGGGACAGTGTAGAGGGAGCTTTACTCTGTATCTAACCCGTGCTGTACCTGCCCTGGGAGTGTTTGATGGGACAGTGTAGAGGGAGCTTTACTCTGTATCTAACCCTGTACCTGCCCTGGGAGTGTTTGATGGGACAGTGTAGAGGGAGCTTTACTCTGTATCTAACCCTGTACTTGCCCTGGGAGTGTTTGATGGGACAGTGTAGAGGGAGCTTTACTCTGTATCTAACCCTGTACCTGCCCTGGGAGTGTTTGATGGGACGGTGTAGAGGGAGCTTTACTCTGTATCTAACCCATGCTGTACTTGCCCTGGGAGTGTTTGATGGGACAGCGTAGAGGGAGCTTTACTCTGTATCTAACCCTCTACCTGCCCTGGGAATGTTTGATGGGACAGTGTAGAGGGAGCTTTACTCTGTATCTAACCCGTGCTGTACCTGCCCTTGGAGTGTTTGATGGGACAGTGTAGAGGAGATTTACTCTGTATCTAACCCGTGCTGTACCTGCCCTGGGAGTGTTTGATGGGACAGTGTAGAGGGAGCTTTACTCTGTATCTAACCCGTGCTGTACCTGCCCTGGGAGTGTTTGATGGGACAGTGTAGAGGGAGCTTTACTCTGTATCTAACCCGTGCTGTACCTGCCCTGGGAGTGTTTGATGGGACAGTGTAGAGGGAGCTTTACTCTGTATCTAACCCGTGCTGTACCTGCCCTGGGAGTGTTTGATGGGACAGTGTAGAGGGAGCTTTACTCTGTATCTAACCCGTACTGTACCTGCCCTGGGAGTGTTTGATGGGACAGTGTAGAGGGAGCTTTACTCTGTATCTAACCCGTACTGTATCTGCCCTGGGAGTGTTTGATGGGACAGTGTAGAGGGAGCTTTACTCTGTATCTAACCCGTACTGTACCTGCCCTGGGAGTGTTTGATGGGACAGTGTAGAGGGAGCTTTACTCTGTATCTAACCCGTACTGTACCTGCCCTGGGACAGTGTAGAGGGAGCTTTACTCTGTACCTAACCCGTGCTGTTGTTAATTTAACAGCTCGTGTGAGTGGAAAATGTTCCATTTCCCAACACGGACTTCCGGGCTGCTATCGATTAAATGGTGGATGTGCTGAGCTCTTGGTGCCAGATTAATATCCTGTGTGTGGCATTAGGGAGTAAGATTGGAACAGAACCTGCTCCCAGACTGTACTCAGCTCATGTATTTTTGATGGACGATTTAAGGAGAGAGTTCGTTAATGCCAGATTAATTTTATTACTTTGTGCTGTAGCCTGGAGCACAACAATGTGTAGACGGTCCGTGGGGACGGTGCCTGTTTTGTGATGAGATCAGTGAGAGACGAGTAGCTGGAGGTCCCTCTGCGATTCACCCATCGTACGTGGCCCACCATCCCAGGCAGGGTGGAGAGTCGATTTACACACCGCCTGTGGTTATCGACCAAGCTCAGAAACCATTCTGAAGGGGGACGCAAGGGGAGGAGCGCTCAAATTTGGATCCAGTGCAAATTGGTCGATGACAATGATTCACGTCACAAACCAGCTATTAACGCAAATAGAACCTGAATTCACAGGCTCTGAGCGAAGGAGTCCAGTAATGCCTTCGAGCTGAACTCCTGACCCCCTGATTGCATCTAGGGCTGAGGACTCTGCTGGAAACAGATGAACTGCTCAGAGTGTAGAATTAGAGACCCGTGCGGGGCATGGGGTGGGGGGGTCTGTGAGTCCGTGACCTGCTTGGGGTTCATGGAACATTCGCTTGCTGGCGTTCGATGAGCTCTGACAGTTTCATCCCTCAGTGCTGCCTGGTACACAGTGTGAGCTTTACTGCACAATGTCTCCAGTCCGGGGAGATCTGCTGGTGTGGGGCTGGTGAGCAGCGAGGGTGCACACAGTTTCTTAGAGTCCTCGTCTGAGGCATTGCCTGCAGTGACCCAGGTAAAGGTGGGATTCCAGCTCAAACCCCTCCCCAGTCATCTTCTCCTGAATTGCTAAAGGGGATGTCCTTTGTTCCTTTATTATTAAGCAATGGAATCTATAACATCCACCTCACATGGTGGATAAGGACTTGGTTTAACATCTCATAAGAACATAAGAAATTGGAGCAGGAGTCGGCCATACGGCCCCTCGAGCCTGCTCCGCCATTCAATAAGATCATGGCTGATCTTCGACCTCAACTCCACTTTCCCATCACTGAGGGCAACGGAGGCCATCTCATCCCACCTCCGACGGTGCAGTGATCCCTCAGTCAGCGAGATTATGGGCTCAAGCAAATGAGTTATGCTAAATCTTTATAAATCACTGGTTAGGCCCCAGCTGGAATATTGTGTTCAATTCTGGGCACCGCACTTTAGGAAGGATGTGAAGGCCTTGGAGAGGGTGCAGAGGCGATTTACTAGAATGGTTCCAGGGATGAGGGACTTCAGTTATGTGGAGAGACTGGAGAAGCTGGGATTGTTCTCCTTAGAGCAGAGAAGGTTAAGGGGAGATTTAACCGAGGTGTTCAAAATCATGAGGGGTTTTGATAGAGTAAATAAGGAGAAACTGTTTCCAGTGGCAGGAGGGTCGGTAACCAGAGGACACAGATTTAAGATAATTGGAAAAAGAGCCAGAGGAGAGAGATGAGGAGATTGTTTTTTGTACTCAGCGAGTTGTTCTGATCTGGAATGCGCTGCCTGAAAGGGCGGTGGAAGCAGATTCAATAATAACTTTCAAAAGGGAATTGGATAAATACTTGAAGGGAAAAAAATTGCAGGGCTCTGGGGAAAGAGCAGGGGGGAGTGGGACTAATTGGATAGCTCTTTCAAAGAGCCAGCACAGGCATGATGGGCCGAATGGCCTCATTCAGTGCTGCATCATTCTATGATTCTATGAAATCCTTGAACCCACAGCCTTGTGACTCAGATACAGATTGTAGGTGACGAAAGGACAGATGAGTGAGATATCGTGCTCAATAAACCTGGTGCCCCCCAACAGCTTCAGTGATTGATATTTAATCATCCTTCCTCTGAACCCATGCTCGCCTCCATTGGCCAAACATTCGACACCCACAGGGTCTGACAGAGTCTGGTGAGTTCCATTTACCTGACTGAGCTCTGAGCTGTGGGACCCGTACCCCAGTGAGAGTCAGTGTCTGTGGGACCCGTACCCCAGTGAGAGTCAGTGTCTGTGGGACCCGTACCCCAGTGAGAGTCAGTGTCTGTGGGACCCGTACCCCAGTGAGAGTCAGTGTCTGTGGGACCCGTACCCCAGTGAGAGTCAGTGTCTGTGGGACCCGTACCCCAGTGAGAGTCAGTGTCTGTGGGACCCGTACCCCAGTGAGAGTCAGTGTCCGTGGGACCTGTACCCCAGTGAGAGTCAGTGTCTGTGGGACCCGTACCCCAGTGAGAGTCAGTGTCTGTGGGACCCGTACCCCAGTGAGAGTCAGTGTCTGTGGGACCCGTACCCCAGTGAGAGTCAGTGTCTGTGGGACCCGTACCCCAGTGAGAGTCAGTGTCTGTGGGACCCGTACCCCAGTGAGAGTCAGTGTCTGTGGGACCCGTACCCCAGTGAGAGTCAGCACTTTCAGGAGAGGAGGAGAGGAAGTTGAGGGGAAAACGTGCGTCAGGAAGAGGAGAATCTATGTGACCAAAAAATAAATGACTAATTAAAGGTGTGAACTGCCTCTGGGTGAACGATGACAGCTCCTGGATTGTGTGTCAGCTGCTGCATGGTATTACTGGCTGTCCATTCACCCTGAGCTTTCACACACTCGGGGCCCACACGCTATGTCAGAGTCTGACCTTCTTTCCTCTGTGATTATCCCTGTCTTCACAGCAGCATCTCGGGGGCAGAACAGCGAGGGGCGCGGGGAGGTGGAGCGATTCGCTGCCTTTGTCCCCAGGATCGAGCTGATTCTTATCCAATTAGGAGACCTGCTCCACTGCTACTGATCCAATTTGGGTTTATTGAGTGGAGTGGGATGCTGGTTCTCTAATGAGTGTCTCCCAGGCTGAACTGTCCTGATCAAAGAGATGTTTGGAATCGTGCACATCAAACTGGCAGGGCTGCAGGCTGATGTGAAAAGACCAACATCGCCTTGTGAGAAAGAGCATTTGATCTTGGAGGAGCCTGTGCTTCAAACACACACACTGGGCCAAAGCTGTGAATTTCAAGAGATGACGATGGGGGGCGGGGGTGTGGGGGTGGGGAGTGAGGGCGGGGGGAGAGGGAAACACAGCAAAACACAGCAACAAAACCACATACACCCCAAAACATTGAGTGTGTGCAGAGTGCAGTGGTTTCCCCAGTCAGGGGATCAGCTGTGGATCACTGGATATTACTATCGCCCCTGAGATAGTGAAACTAGAGAAGTGAAGGATAGTATTAGATTAAAAGAAGAGGCTTATAACGTTGCCCAAAAGAGTAAGCCTGAGGATTGGGAGGGTTTTAGAAACCAGCAAATGACGACCAAAAAACTGTTAGAAAGGGAGAAAATAGAATCTGAAAGTAAACTAGCAAGAAATATAAAAACAGATTGTGAGAGCTTCTACAAGTGTGTAAAAAGGAAGAGATTAGCAAAATAAACATTGGTCCCTTAGAGGCTGAGACAGGGGAAATTATAATGGGGAATAAAGAAATTGCAGAGACGTTAAACAAATATTTTGTATCTGTCTTCACAGTAGAAGACACAAAAAGCAAACCAGAAATAGTGGGAAACCAAGGGTCTAATGAGAGTGAGGAACTTAAAGTAATTAATATCAGTAGAGAAAAAGTACTGGAGAAACTAATGGGACTAAAAGCTGATAAATCCCCTGGACCTGATAGGCTACATCCTAGGGTTCTAAAAGAAGTGGCAGCAGAGATAGTGGATTCATTGGTTCTGATCTTCCAAAATTCCCTAGATTCTGGAACGGTCCCAGCGGATTGGAAGGTAGCAAATGTAACCCCGCTATTCAAGAAGGGAGGGAGAGAGAAAACAGGGAACTACAGGCCAGTTAGCCTGACATCAGTCATCGGGAAAATGCTAGAATTATTATTAAGGAAGTGGTAACAGGGCACTTAGAAAATCATAATATGATTAGGCAGAGTCAACATGGTTTTATGAAAGGGAAATCGTGTTTGACAAATCTATCAAGAGTTTTTTGAGGATGTAACTAGCGGGGTAGATAAAGGGGAACCAGTGGATGTCGTATATTTGGATTTTCAAAAGAGGTCGGCCGTTTAGGACCTATTCATCAGCAAGATTGTTAATTCCAGCTCCACAACATCGCCTGCCTCCCATCCTATTTCAACTCCTCTACCGTTCAACCTCCGGCCCACACCTGTGTTGCCTCTACACTCGATTTCACCAACATCCTTCTCCCATGTCTCCCGTCCACCACCCTCCAGGAACTCCAACTGGTCCAGAACGCAGCTGCCTGTATTTTGTCCAACACAAAGTCCCCCTCACTCATCACTGTCATCTTCACCGGCTTCCATTCACTCCCTGTCTCCAATCAATTAAAATCCTTGTCCTAGACTTCAAACCCCTCCACGGGCCTTTCACTCAGGAACTCTCAATTCCCAGGGAGCAAGAGACTGCCATGGAGGTAGAGCTCTCCCAGCATTCACAGCAGGAGTGAAAGCCCTCTTTTAGAACGACAGGAATAACCATTTTAATTGCTGGGCTAACAATATCTTTGACCTTTACCATAACGAAATGTCCCAATGTGGGGATCAGACATGGAGCAGGAGTGGGCAGGTAACTGACGATGTGGTTAAACAGGTCGGTTTTTAGGCAGTTTTTGGAGAGACATAGGAAGCATTGACCGTTGCCATGGACACTGAGGGCTCGATTATATCTCCCGGCCTAGTGAGCGGCCCGTCCGGGAGCAACACCAGAGGGAGCCTCGACCAACTTTAATGGCCGGGACCCCATTAACCAGAGGGAACGTTCCCCAGCACAAGGTAAGTGGCTGCAAGGGGGAGGGGGAGGGAAATCCCCGGTCAGGAAAGTGGGGCTTGCGGGGGAGCCTTGGGTAGGGGAGGCCCCAGGTTTCCTTGGGGGCCCAAAATGAACACTCCTGCCCCCTCCTCTTGGCCCACAAGGAAACTTAAAAAAATAAAAATCAACCTACCTTTAATGAGGCCTCATCGGGCCCCGACTCCTGTTCCGGCAGGTTCGGCCTTGGTGAGGGGCTCTCCCCGCTCAGGGCTCAGGTTAAAATAGCAGCCGGGTCAATTGTAAATCGATGACCCCCCTCGTCACTGACTCCCCAACCACTGGAAATAGTCCCAGCATCTCAAGTCTCTCCTCACAACTTCCCTGGCATCATCTCGCCATTTTGTGCACAGCAAGATCCCACAAACAGCAATGAGACGAGTGACCAACGAATCTGTTTTTTTTGGTGGTGTTGGGTTGAGGGAGGGATGCTGGTCCCAGGACTCCATGGAGAAACTCACTGATCCCCTTTGAACAGAGCCATGTGCTCGTTAACACCTACCTGACCCAGCGGTGGAGACGGGCAGGGCCTCGGTTATAATGCCTCATCCAATCGTGAATCCTTATTAGCTGGGCCAGAACATGGAGGAGAGAAAAGAGCAGCAGATAGAGGTCAAGGGTGAAGACGTCACAAAGAGGCAGCTGGTGGGTCCAATAACCTCTGAATAAATTTTCCAATCCAGGAAAGGCATCAAGCTGTGTACTATACAGAGACGATTAGAGTCAAGCTGTGAAAAGGCACAGGAAGGACAAGATGGAAGGGAAGGGAAAGGAACATAGGAATAGGAAGAGGCCATTCAGCCCCTCAAACCTGTTCTGCCATTCAATTAGATCATGGCTGATCTGTATCTTAACTCCATTTACCCGCCTTGGTTCCGTAACCCTTAATCCCCTCACCCAACAAAAATCGATCAATCTCAGTTTTGAAATTTTCAATTGACCCCCAGCCTCATGACTTTTTGGGGGAGAGAGTTCCAGATTTCCACTCCCCTTTGTGTGATGAAGTGCTTCCCGACATCACCCCTGAACGGCCGAGCTCTAATTTGAAGGTTATGCCCCCTTGTACTGGACTCTCCCCCCACCAGGAGAATCCGACAGTAAAATCAGGGACGCAGCTTGAGGCCGACGTTCCCCTTGTTACAACGAGCCAACCGCAGGCCACCAGCTGACCCGCAGTGTGAGGTGTCACCTCACTGTAACGTTGGGCTATTATTGTAATTGGCCACAGGGCAGCCACTTGCACTGTGGTCTGACTGAAATGCTTCACTGGTCACAAACAAACAGGAAGCAATCTGGCTCGTCCATCGGTGTCGTGTTGCTCAGAGTCAGGCATCTGCTCTTCACTCCCTGTGAACATATTGTCTGATCACGTCAAGTGACGACACTTGGCATCCTCTATGTGTAAGTCCCAGCTGCCATGGTGAATTTCTGTCACCCTTCCCGACTTTGCTAAGGTTTTAAAACCTTTGTTATTCCCTTTGGGGTGAGGGGGATGATTTTAACCCACCTCGCCCGACAGAAACCAGGAGCGGGGTGGAGTTAAAAGGGAGCAGGAGACTCACCCGCTGGGCCCCCTCCCCTGCCTCGGGCTTCCCCCCCTCCGCCATGCCTTCCTCTCCCATCGCCTCGGGCCTCCCTCCCTTTGAACATCCAAGCACCATCTCAAACCCTTTGATCAGGACCCCGATCGCTCCTGCCCCCCACCCTCAGCCAGGTATTTCGGGCCAACGATGGTGTAGATTCAGGCCTGGGAGTTAAAATCTCCCGGGCCTCACTCTGTGGAAGGCTGACGCCCCCCTCCACCTCGGCCCTCCCACTGTCCCACCGATCACCATCTCCCCTCCACCTCGCCCCCATCCCCGTCCCCCCGACTGGCCCCCTGCACCCCCCAACTACTGGCCCCCTGCCCCCCCCCAACAATTGGTCCCTCTGTCCAGCCCCCCCCAGGACCCTCCACTGACCACCCCCCGCCCCCGGTCGCTCCACCTCAGCCCCCACAGTCCCACCGACCGCTACCCTCCCCCTCAAGCCCCCCCTCCACCTCAGCCCCTCCGACCGGCCCTCCTCCATCTTGGCACCCCCCCGGTCCCCCCGACTGGTCCCCCCAGTCGCCCTGATTAAGCCCCTCCTTACAATCACCCCTATTGTCTCTGTGACAGAGTCTGACTGTTTCTGTCCACATGAACATCCAGGACTTTGGGGCAGTTCTGCCAAACATTTCTCTCCCCCTAAACAGCTTTGAACTCTCTATAAAGGCATCTCTCCCGATTTCATTTCTATTGACTTCAAATCTGTGATTCCCTGACAGATCAAACAGTGTAGACACTCACTTATTGTAACACTCCCAGCGCATGTACTGAGGGAGCGCTGCACTGTCGGAGGGTCAGTACTGAGGGAGCGCTGCACTGTCGGAGGGTCAGTACTGAGGGAGAGCTGCATTGTCGGAGGGTCAGTACTGAGGGAGCGCCGCACTGTCGGAGGGTCAGTACTGAGGGAGAGCTGCACTGTCGGAGGGTCAGTACTGAGGGAGCGCTGCACTGTCGGAGGGTCAGTACTGAGGGAGCGCTGCACTGTCGGAGGGTCAGTACTGAGGGAGCGCTGCACTGTCGGAGGGTCAGCACTGAGGGAGTGTTGCACTGTCGGAGGGTCAGTACTGAGGGAGCGCCGCACTGTCGGAGGGTCAGTACTGAGGGAGCGCTGCACTGTCGGAGGGTCAGTACTGAGGGAGCGCTGCACTGTCGGAGGGTCAGCACTGAGGGAGTGTTGCACTGTCGGAGGGTCAGTACTGAGGGAGCGCCGCACTGTCGGAGGGTCAGTACTGAGGGAGCGCCGCATTGTCGGAGGGTCAGTACTGAGGGAGCGCTGCACTGTCGGAGGGTCAGTACTGAGGGAGCGCTGCACTGTGGGAGGGTCAGCACTGAGGGAGTGTTGCACTGTCGGAGGGTCAGCACTGAGGGAGTGTTGCACCGTTGGAGGGTCAGCACTGAGGGAGCGCTGCACTGTCGGAGGGTCAGTACTGAAGGAATGTTGCACTGTCGGAGGGTCAGTGCTGAGAGAGCGCTGCACTGTTGGAGGTGCTGTCTTTCGGATGAGATATTTAACCGAGGCCCCGTCTGCCCCTCTCAGGTGGATGTAGAAGATCCCATGGCACTATTTTGAAGAAGAACAGGGGGAGTTCTCCCCACCATCCTGGGGCCAATATTTATCCATCAACCAACATCGCTGAAACAGATTATCTGGTCATTATCTCATTGCTGTTTGTGGGATCTTGCTGTGCACAAATAGGCAGCCATGTTTCCTGTATTACAACAGTGACTACACTTCAAAAATACTTCATTGGCTGTGAAGGTGCTTTGGGACATCCCGGGATGGTGAAAGGCGCTGGAGAAAAGCAAGTCTTTTTATTGTGGCTCAAGTATAGAGAATGGTGATTGGAGGATTGGAGTTGCTGGAGGCCATCGAGCACCACTGCACTACATTCAAGACCAGAGGAGAAAGCCAATCGGTGTGGCGGGGGGGGCGAGGGGGCGGGATTAAGCGTTAACCCCTTAAATGTCACCTCGTTGGCTGTTCCAAATATCATCAGGTGGAAAATGTACAGGAACGCAGACCAGTCAGGAGCCTGCGAGCTCCCATTGGAAGGTGACATCAGCGGGAGTTTCTCTGAACACAGCCGATGCTGAGAGGAGGAGGGGGGAAAACTCATTTTTAAAAAGAATGGAATTGCTGCATAGCATCGTCCAAGATACAAGCACCAAACCGCATGCCAGTAATTACATAGAATGTACAGCACAGAAACAGGCCATTCGGCCCAACTGGTCCATGCTGGTGTTTATGCTCCACACGAGCCTCCTCCCTCCCCTCTTCATCTCACCCTATCACCATATCCTTCTATTCCTTTCTCCCTCATGTGTTTATCTAGTTTCCCCTTAAATCCATCTACACTATTCACCTCAACTACTCCTTGTGGGAGCGAGTTCCACATTCTCACCACTCTCTGGGTAAAGATGTTTCTCCTGAATTCCCTATTGGATTTATTAGTGACTATCTTATATTTATGGCCCCTAGTTCTGGTCTCCCCCACAACTGGAAACATCTTCTCCACGTTTACCCCATCAAACCTCTTCATAATTTTGAAGACTTCTATCAGATCACCTTTCAATCTTTTTTAAGAACATAAGAAATAGAAGCAGGAGTAGGCCATTCGGCCCCTCGAGCCTACTCCGCCATTCAATGAGATCATGGCTGATCTTCAACCTCAACTCCACTTTCCTGCCCGATCCCCATATCCCTTGATTCCCCCTAGAGTCCAAAAATCTATCAATCTCAGCCTTGAATATACTCAATGACTGAGCATCCACAGCCCTGGGTGTAAAGAATTCCAAAGATTACCAACCCTCTGAGTGCAGGAAATTCCTCCTCATCTCAGTCCTAAATGGCCGACCCCTTATCCTGCGATTATGCCCCCAAGTTCTAGACTCTCCAGCCAGGGGAAACAACCTCTCAGCATCTACCCTGAGAAGCTCCCTCAGAATCTTATATGTTTTAATGAGATCACCTCTCATTCTTCCAAACTCCAGAGAGTATCGGCCCATTCTACTCAACCTCTCCTCATAGGACAACCCTCTCATCCCAGGAATTAATCTAGTGAACCTTCATTGCACCGTCTCTAAGGCAAGTATATCCTTCCTTAGGTAAGGAGACCAAAACTACACAGTACTCCAGGTGAGATCTCACCAAAGCCCTGTACAATTGTAGTAAGACTTCCTTACTCTTGTATTCCAACTCCCTTCAATAAAGGCCAACATACCATTTGCTTTCCTAATTGCTTGCTGTACCTGCATGCTAACTTTTTGTGTTTCTTGTACGAGGACACCCAAGTCTCTCTGGACACCAACATTTAATAGTTTCTCACCATTTATAAAATATTCTGTTTTTCTATTTTTCCTACCAAAGTGAATAATCTCACATTTCCCCACATTATACTCCATCTGCCACCTTCTTGCCCACTCACTTAACCTGTCTATATCCCTTTGCAGACTCTGTGGGGAAAAATTCGATAGGGCCTATTATTGGGCGTAGGGAGCGTGATCTGCTATTACCCCCGCGCCCGATGGCCCCGGTGCAGGCAGGACGAGAACGTCGCCTGGCCTCAGTCCCCATCGTCAATCCGCATCGAAATCCAGGCCTTGCACCTCGATTCAATGCAACTCGCACTTCCCACCAGCAGGGGCAGCCCCGATCTCTTAAAGGCATGCAGTCTCTTAAAATCTCTTAAAGGTGGCCGGTGCCTGTTAATTGCTGAAAGTAACAGTCTGCTGCCTGCACGGAGTCTGAACGGAGATCAGACATCACACACGTAAAACACAGATGCAGGTCCTGTCCCTATGTTTACACACTGATGAGTTATGTTGAAACATTGAATAAAGGTTGCACACTACTAAATCCCACATCCTCCGATCTACACGCCAGACCTCACCGATCTGCTGATCTGAGTTGGTACCAGGCCTGCGAGACTGCGTGCACCAAGGTTCTCTGCTGATGCAATAGAGGCCTTGGTGCAAGAGGTGGACAGAAGGAGGGACATCCTATATCCGCAGGGGGGGATGGGGAGGGGGCAAGAGGCCCTCCAGAAATATACCCGAAAGGCAGTGGGAGGCAGCGGGGGACGCAGTCAATGCCGGGGCACAGCATCATGGACATGGATGCAGTGCAGGAAGAAGTTCAATATTTTCTGGAGAGAAGTATGCAGTGGGGTTCCCCAGGGGTCGGGATTAGGACCATTGCTTTTCTTGTTATATATAAATGGCCTGGACTTGGGTACAGGGAGTACAATTTCAAAGTTTGCAGATGATACAAAACTTGGCAATGTAATAAGTAGTGAGGAGGATAGTAGCAGATTTCAGGAGGACAGAGACAGAGTGGTGAAATGGGCAGACACACGGCAGATACAGTTTAATGTGGATAAGTGTGAAGTGATGCACTTTGGGAGGAACAACATGGAGAGGCCGTATAATCTAAATGGTCCTATTTTGAGGGGGTGCAAGACCTGGGGGGCATAGTCACAAATCTTTGAAGGTGGCAGGGCAAGTTGATAAGGTGGTTAAGAAAACATATGAGATACTTGGCTTCGTAAATGGGGGCATTGAATACAGAAGCAAGGACGTTATGCTAAACCTTTACAAATCACTGGTTAGGCCTCAGCTGGAGGATTGTGTCCAATTCTGGGCACCGCACTTTAGGAAGGATGTCAGGGCCTTGGAGAGGGTGCAGAGGAGATTTACCAGGATGATACCAGGGATGAGGGACTTCAGTTATGTGGAGAGACTGGAGAAGCTGGGATTGTTCTCCTTAGAGCAGAGAAGGTTAAGGGGAGATTTGATAGAGGTGTTCAAAATTATGAGGGGTTTTGATAGAGCCAGTAGGGAGAAACTGTTTCTTTTGGTGAGTGGGTCGGTAACCAGAGGTTATAGATTTAAAATAATTCGCAAAAGAACCAGAGGGGAAATGAGAAATATTTTCACACAGAGGTTTGTTAAGACCTGAAACACTCGACCTGAAAGGGTGATGGAATCAGATTCCACAGGAACTTTCAAAAGGCAATTGGACATGTACTTGATGAGGGCAAATTTGCAGGGTTATGGGGAGAAAGCTGGGGAGTGGGACTAAATTGGACAGCTCTTTCAAAGAGCCGGCACAGGCTCGACGGGCCGAATGGCTGCCTGCTGTGCTGTATGATTCTATGAAAGTGGCGCAGCCTCTTCGGTCTTTCCTGATAGTTCTAACCTCTCAGTCCTGGTATCACCCCAGTAAACCTAAAGTGATGTGCAGAAATTCACAATGCTTGGCTCAGAGGTCAGAGTGCATCAGCACTGCACCAAACACCACCCAGCTCACGACATACACACAAGGAACCAGAGCCACAAATAGATCGTCCTTGTTTTGCTTTTAAAGACAGAAGCAATTTTTTTTGTGTGTTTTGTTGAGCTTGTTCGAAGAGATTCAGAGGCAGAATCTGCAGTCAGCTGTTTTATCGTGGAGCAGGCTGCAGGCCCACTCACTGCACGGGCGGGTATCGAGCCCTGGCAGGGTGGCACGTGCAGCGGGCTGGTTTGGAAGCTAAATAACAAGCTGAAGTCTGCTGGGAGGCATTGCACCATCCACTAACCACAGAGGTGTCTGGGGAGACATTTGTGGGACTCATTTTAAAAATCGACCGCATTACAGCCAGGCAGCAGTAATGATGTGGAGAGCAATATTACCTCTCACTCAGTGTCCTGACAACCAGACTCAGCAACAGAAAATTCTCATTAGCAATTTATAGCAAATTGCTGAAAATTATGTGGAAACAGCTGATAGGAAGGGATTTCATATATTGGATTACGTATAAATCAATGAATGGGAAGGGGGTTGGTCCATTGGGATTGTGTACAGAGGGAGTGAATGGGAAGGGGTTTGGTCCATTGGGATTGTGTACAGTGGCAGTGAATGGGAAGGGGTTTGGTCCATTGGGATTCTGTACAGTGGGATGAATGGGAAGGGGGTTGGTCCATTGGGATTCTGTACAGTAAGAGTGAATGAGATGGGATTTGATCCATTGGGATTCTATGGAATGGGAGTGAATGGGAGGGGGTTTGGTCCACTTATATTCTGTGCTTGAATCGGGTTGTCCTTTGTCTGAAGTTGACTTTTTCGGACTCGGCCTCTAAATTCAAATCGGACCAGCACATGTGAAATATTAAAGCCGTCAATCACTCAGACTGAACCCCGTGCTGAACGGAAAAAGCAGCAGAAAGTGAGAGTAGAAATCTTTCATCCTGTCAAAGACTCGCAGAGAGGTTGAAAGGTGACCCTGGAACATCACCTCAAGAATAGAAAACAAAATTACAAAACCAAAGAACAAAGCCTGATTCTGTGTCGCAATAAAGTGGAGGGTTTAATGTGAACGATTACAGTGAAGGCACAGTCCTCTCAGTAACTACCTCGGCCAACCTGATCACTGAGCAGAAACATTAACTGCAGTGGAATCTTAACAACTTTCCTAAACAAATGGTTCGTTGGTTTTGAAATCCCGTCTTTTGGATGAGACGTTAAACCGAGGCCCCGTCTGCCCTCTCAGGTGGATCTAAAAGATCCCACGGCCACTATTCGAAAAAGAGCAGGGGAATTCTCCCCGGTGTCCTGGGGCCAATATTTATCCCTCAACAAACATCGCTAAAAACAATTTATCTGATTATTTATCACATTGCTGTTTGTGGGATCTTGCTGTGCACAAATTGGCTGCCACATTTCCTACATTACAACAGTGACTACACTTCAAAAAGTACCTCAGTGGCAGTAAACACTTTGGGACGTTCTGAGGTTGTGAAAGGCACTATATAAATGCAAATTCTTTCTTTCTTTAATTGACCTTACATTGCAGAAAATTCCAGTCAATGTGTCGATGGGTCTTCACAGTCCGAAATCTCCAAGCTATCCAAATACGAAGGTAAACCAACCAATCACATTTGCACCAGTGAGAAAAGCTTCTTATACATTTTGCTACCAATTGATTTGTGATTTAATGGGTGTATAGTGTGTCCTTGTGTATAGGACTGTCATCTCTCGAGGTTACAAATAAGGGGGTGTTCTGAATCTGGGGTTTCGTTCTCCTTCTTTCTCTAGATATTTTTTGCTTCTGTGTCTCAGACTATTCTCATAGATCAGGCCAGCTCCCCACGTCCCAGAGAGAGGAGGTGAGATTGGACCTCATTTGCCTGTTTTTAGGACAGAGTTAAGATGGAGTTAAGATACAGATCAGCCATGATCTAACTGAATGGCGCAACGGGCTTGAGGGGCTGAATGGCCTCCTTCTGTTCCTGTGTTCCCCTACCCCACCTGTCCGATCCCCAGGCCTGTGCAGGCCTGAGCGAGGTCACCTGGGTTACCGATTCAGGCTGGTGAAGCTGGCATTTTCCTACTGGTCGCACTTTCCCACGTGTGACCGTGCACGAAACCTATCAGCGGTGGTCTGTTAACTATGGCTAGTCCATCAATAGCTTCCTCCAATAGGATGTTGCATATAATAATCTCCCCCTCCACCGCCACCTCCACCTCTGGGTTCTCTTAACAGGCAGAAATCTGCATGTAACACATAATCTCATGATAAAAACACGCCTCCATCCAACTTCCATGGGTTACGTTTCAAGTAAACAATAACAGACTGGTTCACGAGAACGGCAAACTCCATTTGCGACGAATTTAAGTCAATCTTTAAGATATTTGAAATGAAAGTGACCCAAGCCCGTTCACCAGTGCACAGTGCCAGAGAAAACGGGAACACAGAGCAACAGAAGTCCTCAACAACAATCAACAAAATGAAGAAAGATTTTCCATTTCTATCATTCCTTTCACAACCTCAGGATGTCCCAAAGTGATTTACAGCCAATGAAGTACTTTTCAAGTATAGTCACTGTTGTACATAAGAACAGAAGAAGAAATAGAAGCAGGAGTCGGCCATTCGGCCCCTCGAGCCTGCTCCGCCATTCAATCAGATCATGGCTGATCTTCGACGTCAACTCCACTTTCCCGCCCGATCCCCATATCCCTTGATTCCCTTAGTGTCCAAATATCCATCAATCTCAGTCTTGAATATACTCAACGACTCTGGGGTAGAGAATTCCAAACATTCACAACCCTCTGAGTGAAGAAATATTCCCACATCGCAGTCCTAAACGGCCGACCCCTTATCCTGAGACTACGCCCCCTAGTTCTAGACTCTCCAGCCAGGGGAAACAGCCTCTCAGTATCTATTCTGTCAAGCTCGCTAAGAATTCTGTTTGTTTCAATGAGATCATCTCTCTTTCTTCTAAACTCCAGAGAGTATAGGCCCATTCTACTCAACCTCTCATCCCACAAATCAATCTAGTAAACCTTTGTTGCACCGCCTCTAAGGCAAGTATATCCTTCCTTAGATAAGGAGACCAAAACTGTACACAGTACTCCAGGTGTGGTCTCACCAGAGCTCTAGATCATAGAATCAGATCAGCCATGATCTTATCAAATGGCAGAGCAGGCTCGAGGGGCCGAATGGCCTACTCCTGCTCTTAATTCGTATGTTTCTATGTAATCATAGAATCATAGAAAATTTACGGCACAGAAGGAGGCCATTCGGCCCATCGTGTCCAGCCAAAAATGAGCCACCCAGCCTAATCCCACTTTCCAGCTCTTGGTCCGTAGCCCTGTGGGTTTCGGCACTTCAGGTGCACATCCAGGTACTTTTTAAATGAGTTGAGGGTTTCTGCCTCCACCACCCTTTCAGGCAGTGAGTTCCAGACCCCCACCACCCTCTGGGTGAAAAAATTTTTCCTCAGCTCCCCTCTAATCCTTCTACTAATTACTTTAAATCTATGCCCCCTGGTCACTGACCATTCAGCAAAGGGAAATAGGTCCTTCATATCCTCTGAGTGTCCTTGTACACCAGTCGCTGAAAGCGAGCATTCAGGTGCAGCAAGCAGTTAGGAAGGCGAATGGTATGTTGACCTTCATTGCAAGAGGATTTGAGTACAGGAGCAGGGATGTCTTACTGCAGTTATACAGGGCCTTGGTGAGACCACATCTGGAGTATTGTGTGCAGTTTTGGTCTCATTATCTGAGGAAGGATGTCCTTGCCATGGAGGGAGTGCAACGAAGGTTCACCAGACTGATTCCTCGGATGGCAGGACTGACGTATGAGGAGAGATTGGATCGACTAGGCCTATATTCACTAGAGTTTAGAAGAATGAGAGGTGATCTCATCGAAACATATAAAATTCTAACAGGACTAGACAGACTAGATGCAGGGAGGATGTTCCCGATGGCTGGGGAGTCCAGAACCAGGGGTCACAGTCTCAGGATATGGGGTATGCCATTTAGAACCGAGATGAGGAGAAATTTCTTCACTCAGAGGGTGGTGAACCTGTGGAATTCTCTACCACAGAAGACAGTGGAGGCCAAGTCATTAGATGTATTCAAGAAGGAGATAGATATATTTCTTAATGCTAAAGGGATCAAGGGATATGGGGAAAAAGTAGGAACAGGGTACTGAGTTAGACAATCAGCCATGATCATTTTGAATGGTGGAGCAGGCCCGACGGGCCGAATGGCCAACTCTTGCTCCTGTTTTCTATGTTTCTATGTTTCTCTATCTAAGCCCCTCATAATTTTGTACAATTAAATCACCCCTCAGCCTCCTCTGTTCCAAAGAGAACAACCCCAGCCGATCCAATCTTTCCTCATAGCTAAAATTCTCCAGTCCTGGCAACATCCTCATAAATTTCCTCTGCACCCTCTCTAGTGCAATTACATCTTTCCTGTAATGTGGTGACCAGAACTGTACGCAGTACTCAAGCTGTGGCCTAACTAGTGTTTTATACAGTTCCAGCATAACCTCCCTGCTCTTATACTCTATCCCTCTGACAACCAACACTTCTTAGTCTCTCACCTTTTAAAAAATATTCTGTTTTTCTATTCTTCCTACCAAAGTAGATAATTTCACATTTCCCCACATTATACTCCATCTGCCACCTTCTCTCCCACTCACTTAACCTGTCTAGATCACTTTGTAGACTCTGTGTGTCCTCCTCACAGCTTACTTTCCCACCTGGCTTTGCATCATCAGCAAACTTGGATACATTACACTCGGTCCCTTCATCCAAGTCATTAATATAGATTGTAAATAGCTGAGGCCCAAGCACTGATCCTTGCGGCACCCCACTAGTTACAGCCTGTCAACCCGAGAATGACCCGTTTATCCCCACTCTCTGTTTTCTGTCCGTTAACCAATCCTCTATCCATGCTAATATATTACCCCCAACCCCATGAGCAATTACCGTCCCGGCCATGGCTCAGTGGGTCACATTCTCGTCTCTCAGTCAGTCGGAGATTCAAATCCCACTCCTAGAGCACGGAATCCAGGCCGACACTCCCAGCGCAGTACTGAGGGAGCGCCGCACTGTCGGAGGGTCAGTACTGAGGGAGCGCCGCACTGTCGGAGGGTCAGTACTGAGGGAGCGCTGCACTGTCGGAGGGTCAGTACTGAGGGAGCGCCGCACTGTCGGAGGGTCAGTACTGAGGGAGCGCCGCACTGTCGGAGGGTCAGTACTGAGGGAGCGCCGCACTGTCGGAGGGTCGGTACTGAGGGAGCGCCGCACTGTCGGAGGGTCAGTACTGAGGGAGCGCCGCACTGTCGCGCTCTTGTGTAACAACCTTTTATGTGGCACCTTATCGAATGCCTTTTGAAAATCCAAATATACTCCATCCACTGGTTCCCCTTTATCTACCCTGCTAGTTACATCCTCAAAAAACTCTAATAAATTTGTCAAACACGATTTCACTTTCATAAAACCATGTTGACTCTGCCTGATCATATTATGATTTTCTAAGTGCTCTGTTACCACTTCTCAATAATGGATTCCAGCATTTTCCCGACGACTGATGTCAGGCTAACTGGCCTATAGTTCCCTGTTTTCTCTCTCCCTCCCTTCTTGAATAGCGGGGTTACATTTGCCACCTTCCAATCCGCTGGGACCGTTACAGAATCTAGAGAATTCTGGAAGATCAAAATCAATGCATCCATTGTAATGTAGGAAATGTAGTCAATTTTTGCACAGCAAGATCCCACAAACAGCAATGCCAGATAATCTGTTTTTTGTGATGTTGGTTGAGGGATAAATATTGGCCCAGGACACCGGGGAGAACTCCCCTACTCCTCTTCGAAATAGTATCTATGGGATCTTTTACATCCACCTGAGGGGGGCAGACGGGGCTTCAGTTTAACGGCTCATCCGAAAGACAGCACCTCCGACAGTGCAGCACTCCCTCAGTACTGACCCTCTGACAGTGCAGCGCTCCCTCAGTACCGACCCTCCGACAGTGCAGCACTCCCTCAGTACTGACCCTCCGACAGTGCAGCGCTCCCTCAGTACCGACCCTCCGACAGTGCAGCACTCCCTCAGTACCGACCCTCCGACAGTGCAGCACTCCCTCAGTACTGACCCTCCGACAGTGCAGCGCTCCCTCAGTACCGACCCTCCGACAGTGCAGCACTCCCTCAGTACTGACAGTGCAGCACTCCCTCAGTACTGACCCTCTGACAGTGCAGCGCTCCCTCAGTACTGGCCCTCCGACAGTGCAGCACTCCCTCAGTACTGACCCTCTGACAGTGCAGCACTCCCTCAGTACCGACCCTCCGACAGTGCAGCACTCCCTCAGTACTGACCCTCCGACAGTGCAGCGCTCCCTCAGTACCGACCCTCCGACAGTGCAGCACTCCCTCAGTACTGACAGTGCAGCACTCCCTCAGTACTGACCCTCTGACAGTGCAGCGCTCCCTCAGTACTGGCCCTCCGACAGTGCAGCACTCCCTCAGTACTGACCCTCTGACAGTGCAGCGCTCCCTCAGTACCGACCCTCCGACAGTGCAGCACTCCCTCAGTACTGACCCTCCAACAGTGCAGCGCTCCCTCAGTACTGACCCTCCGACAGTGCAGCTCTCCCTCAGTACTGACCCTCCAACAGTGCAGCGCTCCCTCAGTACCGACCCTCCGACAGTGCAGCGCTCCCTCAGTACTGACCCTCCGACAGTGCAGCGCTCCCTCAGTACTGACCCTCCGACAGTGCAGCGCTCCCTCAGTACCGACCCTCCGACAGTGCAGCGCTCCCTCAGTACCGACCCTCCAACAGTGCAGCGCTCCCTCAGTACTGACCCTCCGACAGTGCGACGCTCCCTCAGTACTGACCCTCCGACAGTGCAGCGCTCCCTCAGTACTGCGCTGGGAGTGTCGGCCTGGATTCCGTGCTCTAGTCTCTGGAGTGGGATTTGAATCTCCGACTGACTGAGAGACGAGAATGTGACCCACTGAGCCATGGCCGGGACGGTAATTGCTCACTGTGACCGCCAAGATCTCCTCGTGGCCCCAGCACACTCTGAGCGACAGACACGGAAAATACATCAGTGTCCACAACAGTTTTGTGAAATGGGTGTCAGGGAACCAAAATATAATTTTCCCTCTGCTTTTTCTTCTATTATTTTGTGTAAACATGACACACATCTCTCTCCATGGATCTTGAAGTATTTCACGAACAATTAGTTTCGGATATTGCAGTCATAAACTGTGCTGAGCAAAGGGTATTTGTAACTGGACAGGAATTATCAATCATTGTGTCGACTGCAGTCAGACACAATCCCAGGCCCCAAACAATCCCCCACACATCAAAACCATGCCCAGACATTGCTGCCTTTAGTTCAGTTTTGACTTTCCTTCTCTTTTAAAGGCACCGACCTCACTGGGGTACGGGTTTCACACACACTGACTCTCACTGGGGTACGGGTCCCACAGACACTGACTCTCACTGGGGTAGGGGTCCCACAGACACTGACTCTCACTGGGGTACGGGTTTCACACACACTGACTCTCACTGGGGTAGGGGTACAGGATCAGTTGCGTGTCCTGTGACACCTCACTCAAGTGACCATTCATCACCGTATGATCCAAGGGAGTAAGATATTCCAGCATGGCCATTATCACAGTCCTCACCCAGGCGGTGCTGTTGTTTCCTGTGATGATGAATTAAACATTCGCACCCTCTCTTCAGGAAATGACCACAAGGGACTGCAGACTTCTTCCTGCTGGTGGGTTGGTGGGGGGCCGATGCTGTGCCCACTCACAGGACTTTGCTGCAAACCTGCTGGGTTTTCCATCCGGGCCCTCGCTATCAGAGCCGAGTGTGCGAGGGACACTGACACCATTCACTATCAGAGCTGAGTGTGCGAGGGACACTGACACCATTCACTATCAGAGCCGAGTGTGCGAGGGACACTGACACCATTCACTATCAGAGCCGAGTGTGCGAGGGACACTGACACCATTCACTATCAGAGCCGAGTGTGCGAGGGACACTGACACCATTCACTATCAGAGCCGAGTGTGCGAGGGACACTGACACCATTCACTATCAGAGCCGAGTGTGCGAGGGACACTGACACCATTCACTATCAGAGCCGAGTGTGCGAGGGACACTGACACCATTCACTATCAGAGCCGAGTGTGCGAGGGACACTGACACCATTCACTATCAGAGCCGAGTGTGTTCGTGCTGCTAGGAGAGTACTACAACAACAACTACTGCAACAACTCCCATTTATTTTGCGCCTTTAACGTAGTAAAACGTCCCGAGGAGCTTCACAGGAGCGTAAATCAGACAAAAGTTGATACCGAGCCACATAAGGAGATATTAGGACAGGTGACCAAAAGCTTGGTCAAAGAGGGAGGTTTTAAGGAGCGTCTTAAAGGAGGAGAGAGAGGGGGAGAGGTTTAGGGAGGGAATTCCAGAGCTTAGGGCCGAGGCAGCTGAAGGCACGGCCGCCAATGGTGGAGTGATGGAAATCGGGGATGCGCAAGAGACCAGAATTGGAGGAGCGCAGAGATCTCGGAGGGTTGTAGGGCTGGAGGAGGTTACAGAGATAGGGAGGGGTGAGGCCATGGAGGGATTTGAAAACAAGGATGAGAATTTTAAAATCGAGGCGTTCCCGGACCGGGAGCCAATGTAAGTCAGCGAGCACAGGGGGTGATGGGAGAACGGGACTTGGTGCGAGTTAGGATACAGGGGGGAGAGTTTTGGATGAGCTCAAGTTTACAGAGGGTGCAGCCCTTAAAGAATTCCCTTAAAGCCCTTAATAGAGGTGCAACAGAGTGTTTTTGATGAACAGGCACTTGGGCAGCTGCCCCTCTGAAACTATCCCAGGAGCAGAGGGTAAAAAGCTGCAAGGAGATACATTCCTGACTGCTGTAAGGTCACGTTATGTCAGGGATGGCAATAGTGATACAATAAACAACAGCTCATTTATATTATAAAATATAATAGGATCAGCCCCTCATCTCTCGATTAGACATTCTACAACCTTCCGGACTCATTGATTTCAGTAACTTCAGATCATATCCACTGCTCCCGGTTTTTCGGACAGCAGGTGCTGGGAATGGTTCTGCTGTTGCCATTTACAGCTCCTCTAGACCCATCTCTTGTTTCTTGTCCCATTCCCCCCCTCCGTGCCTCGCACCATCATCCCATTTGTCATTTAATCACTCCTGCCCTCCGCCCTATCACAGACCTTCCCTTTTGTTATTTCCCCCCCTCCTTTCCCTCGCTCTGTATTTGCTTAAAAACCGTTAACTCTTTAACATCTTCCAGTTCTGACGAAAGGTCATCGACCTGAAACATTAACTCTGTTTCTCTCTCCACAGATGCTGCCTCACTTGCTGAGCTGCTCCAGCATTTCCTGTTTTTATTTCAGATTTCCAGCTTCCCCGGTATTTTGCTTTTGAGCTCATTTATATTCCTGTTTTATATTTAGTGCTAATTAGCATCTGCCTCACGTGGTCACTCCACCAGGGAAAGGTCCCCCTCGCTTCAGTCAGAGACAATCACCAGAGTCCCAGAGTTCATTCACAACAAACCACTAAAGCCATCTGCTGCACATCGAGGCTCGTCCCAGAGCCAGAGAGCTGGAGCCACAGAATCCCTCACCCAGCGCGGTAAACAGCACATTTATCTTCAAATAACACAACCGTGAAGGGTCACCAGCGGCTGGAGAATGAAATATAAAACCGCTGGAGAAAGTTACTGTCGAGGCTGGACAATGTCCACAATCCCAGTCGTGCAGAATGCAGGAGGTCCCCTCACTTTCCATTGCACACTTGCACACTCACACTCACACTCACCTACATGGGTGGGTGTGCACAACAAACTGATGGATATGCATACGGACCCAAGCAAACACACGCACAAGCACACAAACACATGTCCACGCACTCAAATAACACACCTCTAAGTGTATGCATGTGTATACACACACTCATGTAGTTGTGTATGTGGGTGCATGTTTGTGTGTGTGTTTGCGTGTCTGTGTACATGTCTGTGTGTATGTATGTGTGTGAGTGTTTTGTCTGTCTGTGTGTGTGTGTATCTATGTGTGTATGTGTGTGTCTGTGTGTGAGTGTGTATGCATCTGTGTGTGTGTGTCTTTGAGTGTGTGCGTCTGTGTGGGTGTGTGTCTGTGTGGGTGTGTGTGTGTCTGTGCGTGTGTGTCTGTGTGGGTGTGTGTGAGTGTGTGTGTGTGAGTGTTTCTGTGTGTGTGTTTTGTGTGTGTGTATGTGTGAGTCTGTGTGTCTGTGTGTGTGTTTGTGTGTCTGTGGGTGCATGTATGTGAGTGTGTGTGTGTGTGTCTGTGAGTGGGTGTGGGTGTCTGTGAGTGTGTGAGTGTGTGTGGGTGTGTGTGTGGGTGTGTGTCTGTGAGTGTGTGTGTGGGTGTGTCTGAGTGTGTGTGGGTGTGTGTCTGAGTGTGTGTGGGTGTATGTCTGTGTGTGTGTGGGTGTGTGTCTGTGGGTGTGTGTCTGTGAGTGTGTGTGTGGGTGTGTGTCTGTGAGTGTGTGTATCTGTGAGTGTGTGGGTGTGTGTCTGTGGGTGCATGTATGTGAGTGTGTGTCTGTGAGTGTGAGTGTGTGTGGGTGTGTGTCTGTGAGTGTGTGTGTCTGTGAGTGTGTGTGTGGGTGAGTGTGTGTCTGTGAGTGTGAGTGTGTGGGTGTGTGTGTGTCTGTGAGTGTGTGTGTCTGTGAGTGTGTGTGAGTGTGTGTCTGTGAGTGTGTGTCTGTGAGTGTGTGTGTGGGTGAGTGTGTGTCTGTGAGTGTGTGTGTGTGGGTGTGTGTCTGTGAGTGTGAGTGTGTGTGTGTGGGTGTGTGTCTGTGAGTGTGTGTGGGTGAGTGTGTGTGTGTCTGTGAGTGTGTGTGTCTGTGAGTGTGTGTGTGGGTGAGTGTGTGTCTGTGAGTGTGTGTGTCTGTGAGTGTGTGTGGGTGTGTGTGTGTGTGTCTGTGAGCGTGTGTGGGTGTGTGTCTGTGAGTGTGTGTGAGTGTGTGTCTGTGAGTGTGGGTGTGTGGGTGTGTGTCTGTGAGTGTGTGTGGGTGTGGGTGTGTGTGTGAGTGTGGGTGTGTGGGTGTGTGTCTGTGAGTGTGTGTGGGTGTGGGTGTGTGTGTGTGTGTGTGTGTCTGTGAGCGTGTGTGGGTGTGTGTCTGTGAGTGTGAGTGTGTGTGTGTGGGTGTGTGTCTGTGGGTGTGTGTGGGTGTGTGTGTGTGTGTGGGTGTGTGTGTGTCTGTGAGTGTGTGTGTGTGGGTGTGTATCTGTGAGCGTGTGTGTGTGTGTGTCTGTGAGTGTGAGTGTGTGTGTGTGGGTGTGTGTGGGTGTGTGTGTGTGTGTGGGTGTGTGTGTGTCTGTGAGTGTGAGTGTGTGTGTGTGTGTGTGTGTCTGTGAGCGTGTGTGGGTGTGTGTCTGTGAGTGTGTGTGTGGGTGAGTGTGTGTCTGTGAGTGTGTGTGTCTGTGAGTGTGTGTGTGGGTGAGTGTGTGTCTGTGAGTGTGTGTGGGTGTGTGTATGTGTGTGTCTGTGAGCATGTGTGGGTGTGTGTCTGTGAGTGTGTGTGAGTGTGTGTCTGTGAGTGTGAGTGAGCGTGTGTGGGTGTGTGTCTGTGAGTGTGTGTGTCTGTGAGTGTGAGTGTGTGTGTGTGGGTGTGTGTGTGTGTGTGTCTGTGAGCGTGTGTGGGTGTGTGTCTGTGAGTGTGTGTGAGTGTGTGTCTGTGAGTGTGAGTGTGTGTGTGTGGGTGTGTGTCTGTGAGTGTGTGTGTCTGTGAGTGTGTGTGGGTGTGTGTGTGTGTGTGTCTGTGAGCATGTGTGGGTGTGTGTCTGTGAGTGTGAGTGTGTGTGTGTGGGTGTGTGTCTGTGAGTGTGTGTGTCTGTGAGTGTGAGTGTGGGTGTGTGTCTGTGAGTGTGTGTGGGTGTGTGTCTGTGAGTGTGTGTCTGTGAGTGTGAGTGTGTGTCTGTGAGTGTGAGTGTGTGTGTGTGGGTGTGTGTCTGTGAGTGTGTGTGTCTGTGAGTGTGAGTGTGTGTGTGTGGTTGTGTGTCTGTGAGTGTGTGTGAGTGTGTGTCTGTGAGTGTGTGTGGGTGAGTGTGTGTGTGTGTCTGTGAGCATGTGTGAGTGTGTGTCTGTGAGTGTGTGTGTGTGGGTGTGTGTCTGTGAGTGTGTGTGTCTGTGAGTGTGTGTGTGGGTGTGTGTGTGTGTGTGTCTGTGAGTGTGTGTGAGTGTGTGTCTGTGAGTGTGAGTGTGTGTGTGTGGGTGTGTGTCTGTGAGTGTGTGTGTCTGTGAGTGTGTGTGTGGGTGTGTGTGTGTGTGTGTCTGTGAGCGTGTGTGGGTGTGTGTCTGTGAGCGTGTGTGTGGGTGAGTGTGTGTGTGTGTCTGTGAGCGTGTGTGTGGGTGTGTGTGGGTGTGTGTGTGTGGGTGTGTGTCTGTGAGTGTGTGTGAGTGTGTCTTCAATACAGAGACTCAGTCGGGTGTGTAACGGGAGGTTAGTCCCTGTGACGAGTTTAACGGGCCAGTGGTGAAAGTTTGGACCCTGTGAGCTGCACAAATATCGTCTGCACAGGAAACAACTCAGAGTGAATCCAAGAGCAACATTTACAATCAAAACCGCCGTGAAGTTATTGAAACTCTCAAATCAATTCACGAGATCCATCAGTAAAATTGAATCGAGACACTGCAGGGAGCAGAGAGGGAGGGCTGGTGTGGAGTTTAAATTCACTCTACCAGAGGTGAGATTGCTCTTTCTGTGGCTGAGGTGCTTTATTAAATTCTGTCAGCTCCTCCGCTCAGTTAATTTCAGAGCATCAATTTAATACCAACTACACCAAAGTGAATTGTCAGTGAGACGAGCTGAGGTATTGATCTGATGGTGATCGCACAGTGTTGCTCATCAATCTCTATCCCTGAGCTCGCTCTCAGCTCTCACTGAATACAGATCAGCCTCAGCATCTGCTTTTCCCACCACTTCTCTCCCGTCTCACCAAAGGCGTTGGGGCTACATTGGATTACGCTGGGGTACACGGGGTATTCCGAGGTACACTGGGGCATCCTGGGGTACACTGGGGTATTCCGGGGTACACTGGGGCATCCTGGGGTACACTGGGGTATTCCGGGGTACACTGGGGCATCCTGGGGTACACTGGGGTACACGGGGTATTCCGAGGTACACTGGGGCATCCTGGGGTACACTGGGGTATTCCGGGGTACACTGGGGCATCCTGGGGTACACTGGGGTATTCCGGGGTACACTGGGGCATCCTGGGGTACACGGGGTATTCCGGGGTACACTGGGGCATCCTGGGGTACACTGGGGTATTCCGGGGTACACTGGGGCATCCTGGGGTACACTGGGGTATTCCGGGGTACACTGGGGCATCCTGGGGTACACTGGGGTATTCCGGGGTACACTGGGGCATCCTGGGGTACACGGGGTATTCCGGGGTACACTGGGGCATCCTGGGGTACACTGGGGAATTCTGGGGTATCCCGGGGTACACTGGGGTACACTGGGGAATTCTGGGGTATAGTGGTGTATTCCGGGGTACACTGGGGTATTCTGGGGTATCCCGGGGTACACTGAGGTATTCCGGGGTACACTGAGGTATCCTGGGGTACACTGAGGTATCCTGGGGTACACTGAGGTATCCTGGGGTACACTGAGGTATCCTGGGGTACACTGAGGTATCCGGGGTACACTGAGATATTCAGGGGTACACTGAGGTATTCCGGGGTACACTGAGATATTCAGGGGTACACTGAGGTATTCCGGGGTACACTGAGATATTCAGGGGTACACTGAGGTATCCTGGGGTACACTGTGGTATTCAGGGGTACACTGAGGTATTCTAGGGTACACTGAGGTATGCTGGTGTTCTCTGGGGTACGCTGGGGTATGTTGGGGTACACTGGGGTCAACGGATAAACTGGGGTATGCTGGGGTAGAGTGGGGTACAGTGGAATATGCTGGGATACAAGGGTAAATAGGTACACTGGGGTATGCTGGGATATCCTGGGGCACACTGGGGTATACTGGGAAAGGCTGGGGTACACTGGGGTACACGGGTATCCTGGGGTACACTTGGGTACACTGGGATATGCTGGGGTACACTCGGGTACACTGGGGTACACTGGGATATCCTGGGGTACACTGGGGTACACTGGGATATCCTGGGGTACACTCGGGTACACTGGGATATCCTGGGATACGCTGGCGTACACTGGGATATGCTGGGGTACACTCGGGTACACTGGGGTACACTGGGGTATGCTGAGGTACACTGAGGTATCCTGGGGTACACTGAGGTATCCTGGGGTACACTGAGGTACACTCGGGTACACTTCCCGTGGATACTGACCAATCTTCTCAGGCCAGTGGCCATTAAAATCAGTTACATTTTTGAACCAATGTGATGCTGTTCCTGGGTCTGGACCAATCGAGTTGGCCCAATCACTGCCTCCACCTTTTTGTTTTACTTGTTCTCAAATCAATTTGCGAGAAACATCATTAAAATTGAAGAGAGATATCGCAGGGAGAGGAGAGGCAGGAAATTCACAACCTCGGCGTCCATTCGACCCTGAGCTGAGCTTCTGACCCCATACCCGCTCCGTCACCAAGACCGCCGACTTCCACCTCCGTAACATCGCCCGTCTCCGCCCCGGCCTCATCCGTGCCTTTGTTACCTCCAGACTGGACTATTCCAATGCTCTCCTGGCCGGCCTCCCATCTTCCACCCTCCGTAAACTTGAGCTCATCCAAAACTCTGCCCCCTGTATCCTAACTCGCACCGAGTCCCGTTCACCCATCACCCCCTGTGCTCGCTGACCTACATCGGCTCCCGGTCCGGGAACGCCTCGATTTTGGAATTCTCATCCTTGTTTTCAAATCCTTCCATGGCCTCGCCCCCTCCTTATCTCTGTAACCTCGTCCAACCCTACAACCCTCCGAGATCTCTGCACTCTTCCAATTTGGCCTCTTGTGTATTCCTGATTTCCTTCGCTCTGCCATTGGTGGCCGTGCCTTCAGCCATCTTGGTCCTAAGCTCTGGAATTCCATCCCTAAACCTCTCCGCCTCTCTCTCCTCCTTTAAGACGCTCCTTAAAACCTCCCTCTTTGACCGAGCTTTTGGTCACCTGTCCTAATATCTCCTTATGTGGCTCGGTGTCAAATTTTGTTTGATAATCGCTCCTGTGAAGCACCTTGGGACGTTTTACTACGTTAAAGGCGCTGTATAAATGCACATTGTTGTTGTCTCTCTCACTCTCTCTGACTCTGACTCTGTCTCGCTTCTCTCTATCTCTCATTCTCTCTCACTCCCTCTGTTACTCTGTCTATCTCACTCTTTCTGTGTCTGTGTCTGTGTGTCTCTCCCTGCCTCTCTCACTCTCTCCCTGTCTGTCTGTCTCTCTGTCCTTCTCTCTCTGTCTGATTGTCTTTCTCTCTGTCTCTCTCTCATTCTCTCTCACTCTCTCTCTGTCTCTCTCACTCTGTCTCTCTCTCTCTCTGTCTCTCTTTCTCTCTGTCTTTCTGTCTCTCTCTCTCTCTCCCTCCCTCTCTCACTCTCTCTCTGTCTGTCTCTTTCTCTCTCTCTCCATCTCTCTCTCAGCCTCTCTCTGTGCCTCTCTCTCTCACTCTCTCTCTCTCTCTGTCTGTCTCTGTCTCTCTCTCTCTCCGTCTCTCTCTCTGCCTCTCTCAGCCTCTCTCTTTGCCTCTCTCTCTCTCTCTGTCTCTCTCTCAGTCTGTCTCTCTTTCTCTCTGTCTCTCTCTCTGCCTCTCTCTCTCTCTGTCTGTCTCTGTCTCTCTCTCTCTCCATCTCTCTCTCTGCCTCTCTCTGTGCCTCTTTCTCTCTCTCTCTCTCTCTGTCTCTCTCTCAGTCTGTCTCTCTTTCTCTCAGCCTCTCTCTCTGCGTCTCTCACTCTCTCTCTCTGTCTGTCTCTGTCTCTCTCCGTCTCTCTCTCTGCCTCGCTCAGCCTCTCTCTCTGTGCCTCTCTCTCTCTCTCTCTCACTCCCCCATCGCTGCCCCAGATGGCCAGAGATACAGGGCTCAATTTTAAAATCAAATTGGGGGTGCGTTGGGGGCTGGAGCTGCGAAAATCGGGAAAATCCTGAGCCGTCTCCAACCCGCCAACTTCCAGGTTTGCCACAGTCGGCCCAGCGCGCACACTTCACCGATCCGGAATTCCCAACCGGCAATTAAAGCCGGAAGGACGGTAGTTAAACCATTTATTGACATTGTTGATGTTGTTTAAGTCGTTAATTTTGTAGAGATTGAGGCAGGGGAGCGATTTTAATTCACCCTCAGCGTGTTTCCCGTGCTGTGGGAAACACTCCATGTTGTAGGAGACGTGTTTCAGGCAGTCAGTTGGCCATTTAAATGGCCGTTTGACAGATGGGGATAAAAGGTGAGTTATCGCAGCAGGGCACTCAGTTCTCTCAGGCAAATTCTTGGTTTCCACTCAGAATTCTTCTGTTTACACATATTTACCAACTTTTTGGACTCCCTCAAACTGACACCATCAGGATGGGGGGGGCACCATGGCTGCATTTATCATTACATCTGAGGACGAGCAACATCACCATCCTCGCCAGGCATGGCGTGCACTTCCCCCACTTGGAGCTCTGCAGCACAGCGCTGGGCCACAGGGACTCTAACATCAGACAGTGCGAAGAGTCCAGTCCTCAGACCACCTGGACAGAGCAGCGCCCACACCAGCCCCCGACCCCTGCCCCGACCCCTGCACAAAACAGTCCTGTAACTACACATACACCCACTGTAGGGTGACCCAATGGGTGGCATCAAGTATTGGGCGTTCATGGTGAACCTCATGAAAGGGCCCTATCACAAAAGCCAGTCAAGAATGGGCAAGACTTGGCAGCAATGGTTACAATCGTAAAATTTAATGTAAATATAACAAAAACTAAATATAAATAGAAAGGTGACAGTCTGTCAACACCCTTGTGCATCCCCTTCATGATCACAAATCCTTCGCCTTTCTCTTCTGACTACTCCTACGTGGTGCATCCCCTGTGGCTGCAGCAGAGGTAGTGTCAGGTTGCTCTCGTTCATGCCCTGACCGATTAGATGCTTTGAGCCAACGCCCTCTGGGTTTCGGTGCCCGTGAGGGCCCCTCCAAAGACTGCTCCACCTGCACCTGTTCAGGGGCAGACTCGGCCACCTGGAGAGGAGGCAGCATTGTGGGTACTGGTTGAGAGGGGGGCAACGGGTGAGATGTGGGGGTGCTTTGAGTAGTGTCCCCACTTCCATGTCCCCTTTCGCCATCATCCCTCCCCTGGGCCAGGCCCACATCACTCCTACCACCCTGCTGGACGACAGTTTGGAGGACATGTGTGATGCCTTGTAAGGCCAGTTGTAAAATTTCTGCCTGCCTGTTCACCCTGAGTCCGAAGGGCCGTTGTCAGGGCCTGAATGGACTCATTTGTGAGCCATGCTTGAAGCTCGATGGAGGTTAGCCTTCCCTCCATCGCAGACATTCCCGCACTTACCCGCGACACTATCTCAGACAGTTGCACACATCCCTGTGACACTATCTCAGAGATTCCCTCCCTTATCTGTGCCACCATTCCACTCATGCAGGAGTTGGACTCCTCCATCCTCTGCACGATTGTGGAGAGTGCGCGTGGCACCTGTTCCAGTACCTTGTAAATGTGATGCTGCTCTTCGATCATTCTCCTTTTAAAGGATGGTCCCCAGGGTTCAGCATCTGTGTCCAGCTGAGCAGAGCCTGGAGAGGAGTGCTCCCACCGACACGGACTCTCCACAGCTGCCCCTGCCACCAGTCTCTGCTCGTGCTCACTTGTGTGTGGTGACTCACCAGGTGCCAATCCAACTAACTGACTACTAGGACCCACCAAGGTGTGAGTATCTGCGCTGGTGGATGGCTCACTAAGATGTGACGGTGTGCTCTCAGAGGCCGGGAGCTCCTCTGAGGAATCGCCCTCTCCTGTCACTGCGGTCATTGAAGGGCCTGTAAGAGAACAGAAGGCAATATTAAGCATCATCATATGCGATGAGCACACTGTGGTGTTCAACATGTCAATCATTGTTAACACCAATTCATGTTGTGTGTGATGTGTGTTAAAGTAGTGTCACCAGATGTTTGTGGGGTGCCAGTCTCGGCGTCCCCGATGGACAGGCACTCGAGGGAGCGACTGATCTCCAGCACCTCCTCCTCCATGTCCGTGAGGGCCACTATTTGTTGTCGCCCCGCTCCAGTCCTCACCCTCTCCCGTGCATTTTGCGCTCTCTTCTCCTAGAAGGGGAGAAAGTACAGACATGTGAGTGAGTGATGGTGACGTGGCCAACCAATGAATGCATTGCTTTGGGTGAGGCTGACCGTGAAAGAGGTGCATCAGAGGGTGAGTATGAGACAGAGACATCACATTGAATCAGGATTGGGGTGAGTGGTAGTGGTGGGGTGAGTACTGGGGGGGTGAGGAAGTGCAGGTAAGTTGAGGATGAGCTTTGAGTGGGTGTGAGGAGTGATGTGATAGAGTAGTGTGGGCAGTGCAGAATGAGTTGTGGGGTGGGGGCGGTGATGTGGAAGACGGAGTGTAGGAGAATGAGTAAGTGTACTCACTTTGACTGACCTGGTTAGGTCATTGAAACCCTTCCTGCACTGAATCCATGTGCGGGAGATGTTGCTGCTGCTGGTGACCTCCTCTGCCACCTCGAGCCAGGCCTTCTTGGTGGCAGAGGCAGGCCGCTTCCTCCTGCCCGCCGGGTAAAACACTTCCCTCCTCCTCCTCACCCCTGCCAATAGCTGCTGCAGTGAGGCATCGCTGAATCTCGGCGCAGCCTTGACCCTGTGCTGCTCCATATTGTGATTTCTGGGTCTTTGCTGCAGCAAAAGCCTTTGGAGCAATGTCCCTTTAAATAGGGCTCCTCCAGCTGACAGCCTGTGATGCGGGTGCGCAGTCCGCACGCTGCGCAGCTTTCGGACGCCAAACCCGGAAGTCACATTCATGGCCACCAATTAACTCGCGATCGAGTGGGAAACGGCAAGATTTTCGTAGTCGGGTCGCCCGGGCGGCCATTGATCTGCCCGCTGCCAGCCTGCTGACCTTCCAACATCGAGCCCGTACTGTCAGTTCCGTGAAGAACATGTCCCCGATCTCCTGCCATAACTTCAGTGGAAGATTTGTGGAAATTTGCACTTCCTCCGATGTGAAGGACAGGGTGATACCTGTAAGGTGCTGGTCCCTTGGCCCTGCTATTGCTGGAAGACACAGGGCAGAATCCCGAGAAAAGTAACACGAGGAGGCGTCATAATGTGAAATGTAAACGTTCCCCCTCGCCAGCTTCCCGCCCACGCTGGGAATCTGCCAGGAAATGGTCTCCAAGGGCAAAACGGGTGGGGACCCAGCGTTACAAGTCTCTGCCCCTTATCCCCCCATTACACAAACCGCACGGAGTGCAGGCAATGAGGAGAGCCAGGCCCAGGGGGGCCAAGTTTGAAAACAACGCTCCTGGCAGAGCAGGGTGGCCCTCGCCCCTCCCACCACCCCACAACTTTCACCCCCACCCGTGAACTGTGGGCCACCGAACACCCTGTGAGCCAGCGCAGCCGAGCAACAAACGACCAGACAGGGTTTATATTCTGGCATGTTCCACATAGGAGCAGGAGGAGGCCACTCGGCCCCTCGAGCCTGTTCCGCCATTCAATCAGATCACGGCTGATCTTCAACCTCAACTCCATTTTCCCGCCTTTGCTCCGTATCCCTCGATACCCCAACCCAACAAAAATCCATCGATCTCAGTCTTGAAAGCTCCAATTGACCCCCGGCATCAAAGGCCTTTTTGGGGGAGAGAGTTCCAGATTTCCACTCCCCTTTGTCTGAAAGTGAGCTTCCCGACATCACCCCTGAACGGCCTGGCTCTAATGTTTAGGAGTGTGTGCTCTTGTTCTGGACTCCCCCCACCAGGGGAAATTGATAAGCTGCAGATTATAAGCAGCACTGTGTTACAGCGGGGAGACTGCAACCATTCACCGGCAGGTATAATCTTAAACAGTTTGAACGTGAATCTTTCTCTCTGTAATGGCAGGCCCTGGTGGTGAGACCCTGCCCCTTTAAGATGTTCTCTCTCTGTCCTGCCCTCTCAGGAGGTTCCAGCTGGTTTTAATCTCTCAGGTTCGTCAGCAGCCTGCAGAGCTGCGTCATGAGCAATGAGGTAGGACCCTCCCAGTCTGACGCTGCTTGGCCTGATTCGAGTCCTGTAATCAATCACAGCTTCAGAGGGTGACAAATAAACCACTCAAAACTCTCAGCAGGTCAGGCAGCATCCACTGAGACAGAAAAAGGCGGAGCTGCTTCGGGTCTGGAGCCTTGGTCAGAAGCCTGGTTCGATTGGCTCATGTAAATCACCGCCTCAAACTGCAGACTCAGGGCTCTTATTCACAACTCACTTTCAAATTCAAATTTAGTATCAAGTTTGTGATTATCAACTGTTCAGTGTTAGTGCTGGAAATGACATCAAACACTCCCAGGGCAGGTACAACACGGGTTAGATACAGAGTAAAGCTCCCTCTACACTGTCCCATCAAACACTCCCAGGGCAGGTACAGGGTTAGATACTGAGTAAAGCTCCCTCTACACTGTCCCATCAAACACTCCCAGGGCAGGTACAACACGGGTTAGATACAGAGTAAAGCTCCCTCTACACTGTCCCATTAAACACTCCCAGGGTAGGTACAGCACGGGTTAGATACAGAGTAAAGCTCCCTCTACACTGTCCCATCAAACACTCCCAGGGCAGGTACAGGGTTAGATACAGAGTAAAGCTCCCTCTACACTGTCCCATCAAACACTCCCAGGGCAGGTACAACACGGGTTAGATACAGAGTAAAGCTCCCTCTACACTGTCCCATTAAACACTCCCAGGGTAGGTACAGCACGGGTTAGATACAGAGTAAAGCTCCCTCTACACTGTCCCATCAAACACTCCCAGGGCAGGTACAGGGTTAGATACAGAGTAAAGCTCCCTCTACACTGTCCCATCAAACACTCCCAGGGCAGGTACAACACGGGTTAGATACAGAGTAAAGCTCCCTCTACACTGTCCCATCAAACACTCCCAGGGCAGGTACAGGGTTAGATACAGAGTAAAGCTCCCTCTACACTGTCCCATCAAACACTCCCAGGGCAGGTACAACACGGGTTAGATACAGAGTAAAGCTCCCTCTACACTGTCCCATTAAACACTCCCAGGGTAGGTACAGCACGGGTTAGATACAGAGTAAAGCTCCCTCTACACTGTCCCATCAAACACTCCCAGGGCAGGTACAGGGTTAGATACAGAGTAAAGCTCCCTCTACACTGTCCCATCAAACACTCCCAGGGCAGGTACAACACGGGTTAGATACAGAGTAAAGCTCCCTCTACACTGTCCCATCAAACACTCCCAGGGCAGGTACAACACGGGTTAGATACAGAGTAAAGCTCCCTCTACACTGTCCCATCAAACACTCCCAGGGCAGGTACAACACGGGTTAGATACAGAGTAAAGCTCCCTCTACACTGTCCCATCAAACACTCCCAGGGCAGGTACAACACGGGTTAGATACAGAGTAAAGCTCCCTCTACACTGTCCCATCAAACACTCCCAGGGCAGGTACAGGGTTAGATACAGAGTAAAGCTCCCTCTACACTGTCCCATCAAACACTCCCAGGGCAGGTACAACACGGGTTAGATACAGAGTAAAGCTCCCTCTACACTGTCCCATCAAACACTCCCAGGGCAGGTACAACACGGGTTAGATACAGAGTAAAGCTCCCTCTACACTGTCCCATCAAACACTCCCAGGGCAGGTACAACACGGGTTAGATACAGAGTAAAGCTCCCTCTACACTGTCCCATCAAACACTCCCAGGGCAGGAACAACACGGGTTAGATACAGAGTAAAGCTCCCTCTACACTGTCCCATCAAACACTCCCAGGGCAGGTACAGGGTTAGATACAGAGTAAAGCTCCCTCTACACTGTCCCATCAAACACTCCCAGGGCAGGTACAGGGTTAGATACAGAGTAAAGCTCCCTCTACACTGTCCCATCAAACACTCCCAGGGCAGGTACAACACGGGTTAGATACAGAGTAAAGCTCCCTCTACACTGTCCCATCAAACACTCCCAGGGCAGGTACAGCACGGGTTAGATACAGAGTAAAGCTCCCTCTACACTGTCCCATCAAACACTCCCAGGGCAGGTACAGCACGGGTTAGATACAGAGTAAAGCTCCCTCTACGCTGTCCCCTCAAACACTCCCAGGGCAGGTACAGGGTTAGATACAGAGTAAAGCTCCCTCTACACTGTCCCATCAAACACTCCCAGGGCAGGTACAGGGTTAGATACAGAGTAAAGCTCCCTCTACGCTGTCCCCTCAAACACTCCCAGGGCAGGTACAGGGTTAGATACAGAGTAAAGCTCCCTCTACACTGTCCCATCAAACACTCCCAGGGCAGGTACAGGGTTAGATACAGAGTAAAGCTCCCTCTACGCTGTCCCCTCAAACACTCCCAGGGCAGGTACAGTACGGGTTAGTTTCCTAACAATTTCAAAATTTGCAGATGACACAAAACTTGGAAGTGCAGTGAACAGTGAGGAGGATAGTGATAGACTTCAAGAAGATATAGACAGGCTGGTGGAACGGGCGGACACGTGGCAGATGAAATATAACACAGAAAAATGCAAAGTTGATACATTTCGGGAAGAAGAACGAGGAGAGGCAAAATAAACGAGAGGGCACAACTCTAAAAGGGGGGCAGGAACAGAGAGATCTGGGGGTTTATGTACACAAATTGATGAAGGTGGCAGGGCAGGTTGAGAAAGTGGTTAAAAAAGCATACGGGATCCTGGGCTTTATAAATAGAGGCATAGAGTACAAAAGCAAGGAAGTTATGATGAGCTTTTATAAAACACTGGTTCGGCCTCAACTGGAGTATTGTGTCCAGTTCTGGGCACCGCACTTTAGGAAGGATGTGAAGGCCTTAGAGTGGGTGCAGGGGAGATTTACTAGAATGATTCCAGGGATGAGGGACTTTAGTTACGTGGATAGACTGGAGAAGCTGGGATTGTTCTCCTTGGAACAGAGAAGGTTGAGAGGAGATTTGATCGAGGTATTCAAAATCATGAAGGGTCTAGACAGAGTAGATAGAGAGAAACTGTTCCCATTGGCGGAAGGGTCAAGAACCAGAGGACATAGATTTAAGGTGATTGGCAAAAGAACCAAAGGTGACATGAGGAAAAACTTTTTTACACAGCGAGTGGTTAGGATCTGGAATGCACTGCCCGAGGGGGTGGTGGAGGCAGATTCAATCATGGCCTTCAAAAGGGAACTGGATAAGTACTTGAAAGGAAAAAAATGGCAAGGCTACGGGGAACGGGCGGGGGAGTGGGACTCGCTGGATTGCTCTTGCATAGAGCCGGCACGGACTCGATGGGCCAAATGGCCTCCTTCCGTGCTGTAAACATTCCATGATTCTATAATACTAGTTACACAGTAAAGCTCACTCTACACTGTTCCATCAATCACTCCCAGGGTTGTGGAACCCGTACCCCAGTGAGAGTCAGTGTCTGTGGGACCCGTACCCCAGTGAGAGTCAGTGTCTGTGGGACCCGTACCCCAGTGAGAGTCTGATTGTCTGCGGGACCCGTACTCCAGTGAGAGTCAGTGTCTGTGGGACCCGTACCCCAGTGAGAGTCAGTGTCTGTGGGACCCGTACTCCAGTGAGAGTCAGTGTCTGTGGAACCCGTACCCCAGTGAGAGTCAGTGTCTGTGGAACCCGTACCCCAGTGAGAGTCAGTGTCTGTGGAACCCGTACCCCAGTGAGAGTCAGTGTCTGTGGAACCCGTACCCCAGTGAGAGTCAGTGTCTGTGGGACCCGTACCCCAGTGAGAGTCAGTGTCTGTGGGACCCGTACCCCAGGGAGAGTCAGTGTCTGTGGGACCCGTACCCCAGTGAGAGACAGTGTCTGTGGGACCCGTACCCCAGTGAGAGTCAGTGTCTGTGGGACCCGTACCCCAGTGAGAGTCAGTGTCTGTGGGACCCGTACCCCAGTGAGAGTCAGTGTCTGTGGGACCCGTACCCCAGTGAGAGTCAGTGTCTGTGGGACCCGTACCCCAGTGAGAGTCAGTGTCTGTGGGACCCGTACCCCAGTGAGAGTCAGCACCTTCAGGGCAGGAGGAGGGAGCTGCACTGGGCAGAATGAGTAGGCATGAGTGAACTGCAAGCTGCAGTCATGGGCCCTTCCTGTCCTGTTGGAGCTGAGATTTACAGTCCTCTGTGACACACCATCACTGAGTGGAATAACTTGCCTTGTTAATATTCTGCCCTGATCGTCTCAATGCTACAATCCTAAATGTGACAGGGTTTCGTCCTTGTACCGGGGCTGAGGTTATTGCTGGTTCTCTCTGCACTGTCCCGAGTGGGTCGCCATTAACATATCACCATCCCCCCACCATCTCCCACCCTCTCATTGGGAGAGACGAAGCCAGCCTCGTGGGGTCCCCAGCCCCACAATTAGATTACTCTTAACCACTAATTAATCTCAATGAACGCCTGGTAGAGAGTTAATAAATATCAGCCCGTCCAACTCTCTGATCCGACCATTAACTTTGTTAATGTAAAACCTGTAATGGGTTTAAGAATTGGCTCCTCATTACAATCTGTTCAAATAAGTTCAAACAGTGTGCTGAATATTAATAATCAGACTGCAATCGCAGCTGGAAACTTAACATTAGGCACAGGAATGTACAGAGATCAGTAAACTGTTCGTCTCCGTCTCTGTCTCTCTCTCTGTCTGTCTCTGTCTCTGTCTCTCCCTCTCCCTCTCTGTCACTGCCTCTCTCTCTGTCTCTCTCTCTCTCTCTGTCTCGCTCTCCGTCTCTGTCTCCCTCTCTCTCTGTCTCCCTCTTTCTCTCTGCCTATCTCTCTATTTGTCTCTCTCTGTTTCTCTATCACTTTCTCGCTCTGTCGCTCTCTCTCTGTTTTTATGATGGAGGGACCGCGATACGGAAGGACAGAGAGAGAGAGAGACAGAGGGACAGAGAGCGAGACGGAGGGACAGAGAGAGGGACAGAGAGAGAGAGAGAGACGGAGGGACAGAGAGCGAGACGGAGGGACAGAGAGAGGGACAGAGAGAGAGAGAGACAGAGGGACAGAGAGATGCTAATGACTTACTGAAGGGCAGGAGGCATTATTTATATTGCAGGATGGGTGTAACACATAAACCAGCTGGAGGTGAGGTGGGAAAGGATTAAGACCAAGGTTTTGCTGTATAAACACAAGAAGCGATTGAAGCAATTTTGAGTGCAGGCTGTAATGAAAGGAGCTGAGAAGAGAGTTCCACTCGACCAAACCTGGATTAACTCGAGTGGTTCCACATCTAAAGAGTGGCTGTGTTTTAAAATGAAACACAGATTTTGATTTACAAATGTTTCTCTTTATTTCATTGTCTGATTGTCTGATGCCCTTTGTACCTGCGTCAATTGGCTTTTCCATTCTATGTCAGCTCGACTCAATTAGACTCACCACCTGAGAGGGCAGACGGAGTCCCACAGTTTGATGGCACTTTCTCCCCTCTGAGTCAGAAGGTCGTGGGTTCGAGCCAGAGATTTGAGCACAAAATCCAGGCCGACACTCCCAGTGCAGTACTGAGGGAGCACTGCACTGTCGGAGGGTCAGTACTGAGGGAGCGCTGCACTGTCGGAGGGTCAGTACTGAGGGAGCGCTGCACTGTCGGAGGGTCAGTACTGAGGGAGCGCTGCACTGTCGGAGGGTCAGTACTGAGGGAGCGCTGCACTGTCTGAGGGTCAGTACTGAGGGAGCGCCGCACTGTCGGAGGGTCAGTACTGAGGGAGCACCACACTGTCGGAGGGTCAGTACTGAGGGAGCGCTGCACTGTCGGCGGGTCAGTACTGAGGGAGCGCTGCACTGTCGGAGGGTCAGTACTGAGGGAGTGCTGCACTGTCGGAGGGTCAGTACTGAGGGAGCGCCGCACTGTCGGAGGGTCAGTACAGAGGGAGCGCCGCACTGTTGGAGGGTCAGTACTGAGGGAGCGCCGCACTGTCGGAGGGTCAGTACTGAGGGAGCGCCGCACTGTCGGAGGGTCAGTACTGAGGGAGCGCCGCACTGTCGGAGGGTCAGTACTGAGGGAGTGCCGCACTGTCGGAGGGTCAGTACTGAGGGAGCGCTGCACTGTCGGAGGGTCAGTACTGAGGGAGCGCTGCACTGTCGGAGGGTCAGTACTGAGGGAGCGCTGCACTGTCTGAGGGTCAGTACTGAGGGAGCGCCGCACTGTCGGAGGGTCAGTACTGAGGGAGCACCACACTGTCGGAGGGTCAGTACTGAGGGAGCGCTGCACTGTCGGCGGGTCAGTACTGAGGGAGCGCTGCACTGTCGGAGGGTCAGTACTGAGGGAGTGCTGCACTGTCGGAGGGTCAGTACTGAGGGAGCACCACACTGTCGGAGGGTCAGTACTGAGGGAGCGCCGCACTGTCGGAGGGTCAGTACTGAGGGAGCGCTGCACTGTCGGAGGGTCAGTACTGAGGGAGCGCCGCACTGTCGGAGGGTCAGTACAGAGGGAGCGCCGCACTGTTGGAGGGTCAGTACTGAGGGAGCGCCGCACTGTCGGAGGGTCAGTACTGAGGGAGCGCCGCACTGTCGGAGGGTCAGTACAGAGGGAGCGCCGCACTGTTGGAGGGTCAGTACTGAGGGAGCGCCGCACTGTCGGAGGGTCAGTACTGAGGGAGCGCCGCACTATCGGAGGGTCAGTACTGAGGGAGCGCCGCACTGTCGGAGGGTCAGTACTGAGGGAGTGCCGCACTGTCGGAGGGTCAGTACTGAGGGAGCGCTGCACTGTCGGAGGGTCAGTACTGAGGGAGCGCCGCACTGTCGGAGGGTCAGTACTGAGGGAGCGCTGCACTGTCGGAGGGTCAGTACTGAGGGAGCGCTGCACTGTCGGAGGGTCAGTACTGAGGGAGCGCTGCACTGTCGGAGGGTCAGTACTGAGGGAGCACCGCACTGTCGGAGGGTCAGTACTGAGGGAGTGCTGCACTGTCGGAGGGTCAGTACTGAGGGAGCGCTGCACTGTCGGAGGGTCAGTACTGAGGGAGCGCTGCACTGTCGGAGGGTCAGTACTGAGGGAGCGCCGCACTGTCGGAGGTGCCGTCCTTTGGATGAGATGTTAAACTGAGGCCCCGTCTGCCCTCTCAGGTGGATGTAAAAGATCCCATGGACATTATTGGAAGAAGAGCAGGGGGAGTTCTCCCCGGGCCAATATTTTTCCCTCAACAACACCTAAAAACAGATTATCTGGTCATTATCACATTGCTGTTTGTGGGATCTTGCTGTACGCAAATTGGCTGCCGTGTTTCCTACATTGCACAGTAACTACACTTCAAAAAGTACTTCAGTGTCTGTACAGCGCTTTGGGACGTCCTGAGGTGGTGAAAGGCGCGATAGAAATGCACGTTCTTTCTTTAACCGAACACCGCCATTACAATGACTAGTCTGGGCACCGAACTCTCTCCCCTTTCACCCGTTCGTCTCTTCCTGAGGCCTGTTTCTCTTTTTGACTCTGGGTTTGCTTTTAAGAGAAGAAAAATAAATAAATCCCCATCTGGGGCAGTTCGACACCCTAAGAACTGCAAACTGTCACCACGGGGACCTCAAACCAGAGTCCATCTGCCCACAAACGGCAACACATCTGCACCGTGCCCAGAGCAACAGAGCTGCCCTTGTACTGCCAACCAGGCTCAGTTCTCAAAGAGAATCATAGATACAGAAGCACAGGTCCAAGATCTGTTCAAACGACAGCAGCTGCGTTAAATATTTAAAGAGATTCTCCTCTGTTCTTTCATTTATTTCTGTCTGCTGAGGCAACGCCAAGCACTTCCTGTCTGAGCTCACGAGTAATGTAGATGTCAGCGTTTGAGATAAGATGCTGGGATGGATCAAAAACCAGTGCAGAGACCAACTTGAGTGTCTGGAGGTCACTCTCCTCAGGAATTTCATCAACCGTCCAGCTCCCTCGAGCACTGCAGGAACTCCATTCAAAATAGAAATACACAACAGGCCCACTGACAGCAACAGCTGGCATTTATACAGCGCCTTTAATGTAGGAAAACGTCCCGAGGAGCTTCACAGGAGCGTAAATCAGACAAAATTTGACACCGAGCCACATAAGGAGATATTAGGACAGGTGACCAAAAGCTTGGTCAAAGAGGGAGGTTGTAAGGAGCGTCTTAAAGGAGGAGAGAGAGGCGGAGAGGTTTAGGGAGGGAATTCCAGAGCTTGGGGCCCAGGCAGCTGAAGGCACGGCCGCCAATGGTGGAGCGATTAAAATCGGGGATGCGCAAGAGGCCAGAATTGGAGGGGCGCAGAGATCTCGGAGGGTCGTAGGGCTGGAGGAGGTTACAGAGATAGGGAGGGGGGCGAGGGCCATGGAGGGATTTCAAAACAAGGATGAGAATTTTAAAATCGAGGCATTCCTGGATTGGGAGCCAACGTAGGTCAGTGAGCACAGTGGGGGTGATGGGAGTTAAATACACAGTTCACCAGCCCCTCCCCTGCTAGGAGACCAGTTAGAATCAAAAGGGGCAAGATCTTCCCCACTGGGACAGAGAACAATGCAGAGTGAGAGAATGTGGACTTGAGCAGGTCCCCCATTGTTACTTAAACTGGGCTTGTATTCCCTCGAGTATAGAAGATTAAGGGGTGATCTAATCGAGGTGTTTAAGATGATTAAAGGATTTGATAGGGTCGATAGAGAGAAACTATTTCCTCTGGTGGGAGAGTCCAGAAAAAGGGGGCAGAACCTTAAAATTAGAGCCAGGCTGTTCAGGGGTGATGTCAGGAAGCACTTCATCACACAAAGCGGAGTGGGAATCTGGAACTCTCTCCCCCCAAAAACGCTGTGGATTCTGGGGGTCAATTGGAGCTTTTAAGACTGAGATTGGGAGATTTTTGTTGGGTATCAGGGGATTAACGGGTATGGAGCAAAGTGGGTAAATGGCATGATATAATTCAATGGCAGAACAGGCTCGAGGGGCAGAATGGCCCCCTCCTGTTCCTATGTTCCTAACTCACAGTGCGTGAAGCATTTTCCAAGAGATGTGATGAAGCTCTTGTGTAAATGAGAAATCTGATTGCAAGTGAAAGTAAAAAAGCAAAGTTACCGATGACACAGGAACGCAGGCAGATTCGCTTTGATTGGGAGGAATGAGGAGCATCATCAAGGTTACGAGAGCGAGTGAGAGGGCAGGTGAGGAGCGGCTGGTGTATATTTAACCACAGGAGGCTGAAGGCAGGTGACTGGAGGGGCGAAGGTGGACAGCAGAGACGTCAGAAGGAAGACAGTCAGAAAACAGCTCCTGAAGCGATGGTGCAGCCCCAGCCGCTGATTTTCTGGGTTTCTCACCTCTGGAATTTTTCAGGCCCAGTCTCTGCCCACAGGTACACAGTTTCTCTCAGGCTCCCTCGAGGAGCAGGAGCCCAGCTGCTGAGTGTTGGGTTTTATATTTAGCGCCTGTGCAGCTGCAACTCTCTCCAGAAGCTCAGCTTTCAGCGATATTTTTGCTCCATCTTTAATTTTTAAACGTAATAAATATTTGAGGCTGTGTCATCCCTTAAGTGATTAATTAATTTGTGCACAGAGACAAACAGCGAAATGCGCTTAACCCAATCAGGCTGGGACTGTAACAGGCAAACCAGCTCACAGGCAAACCACCTCACAGGCAAACCCGCTCACAGGCAAACCACGTCACAGGCAAACCAGCTCACAGGCAAACCACCTCACAGGCAAACCACCTCACAGGCAAACCACCTCACAGGCAAACCAACTCACAGGAAAACCATCTCACAGGAAAACCACCTCACAGGAAAATCACCTCACAGGAAAACCACCTCACAGGCAAACCACCTCACAGGCAAACCAACTCACAGGAAAACCATCTCACAGGAAAACCATCTCACAGGAAAACCACCTCACAGGAAAATCACCTCACAGGAAAACCACCTCACAGGCAAACCACCTCACAGGCAAACCAACTCACAGGAAAACCATCTCACAGGAAAATCAGCTCACAGGAAAATCCCACTATGGCAAGTTGTGAAGCTGCCTTCAATAAATCTGGTCATTTATCAATAACCACCAGGTTACCGGGGATTGTTGGACATGTCTTGGTTACTCAGTGCCCTCTGAAGTGCCCTAGTGACCCGCTCAATACTAAACAAAATCACCAACAATCAAACCAGGTTAAAATGGCCCAGTGAATGGTGGATAAATCGGACTGTACCAGAGACATCCAAATACAGAGAAAAATTAGAAAGAAACGTACAGTCTGAACACGTCAGATCAGTGCCCCTCACTCCCACTGTCCCTCACTCCCACTGCCCCACACTCCCACTGTCCCTCACTCCCACTGTCCCTCACTCCCACTGTCCCTCACTCCCACTGCCCCACACTCCCACTGTCCCTCACTCCCACTGTCCCTCACTCCCACTGTCCCTCACTCCCAGTGTCCCTCACTCCCACTGTCCCTCACTCCCACTGTCCCACACTCCCACTGTCCCTCACTCCCACTGTCCCTCACTCCCACTGCCCAAACTCCCACTGTCCCTCACTCCCACTGCCCCACACTCCCACTGTCCCTCACTCCCACTGTCCCACACTCCCACTGTCCCTCACTCCCACTGTCCCTCACTCCCACTGTCCCTCACTCCCAGTGTCCCACACTCCCACTGTCCCTCACTCCCACTGCCCCACACTCCCACTGTCCCTCACTCCCACTGTCCCTCACTCCCAGTGTCCCACACTCCCACTGTCCCTCACTCCCACTGCCCCACACTCCCACTGTCCCTCACTCCCACTGTCCCTCACTCCCACTGTCCCTCACTCCCACTGCCCCACACTCCCACTGTCCCTCACTCCCACTGTCCCTCACTCCCACTGTCCCTCACTCCCACTGCCCCACACTCCCACTGTCCCTCACTCCCACTGTCCCTCACTCCCACTGTCCCTCACTCCCAGTGTCCCTCACTCCCACTGTCCCTCACTCCCACTGTCCCACACTCCCACTGTCCCTCACTCCCACTGCCCAAACTCCCACTGTCCCTCACTCCCACTGCCCCACACTCCCACTGTCCCTCACTCCCACTGTCCCACACTCCCACTGTCCCTCACTCCCACTGTCCCTCACTCCCACTGTCCCTCACTCCCAGTGTCCCACACTCCCACTGTCCCTCACTCCCACTGTCCCTCACTCCCAGTGTCCCACACTCCCACTGTCCCTCACTCCCACTGCCCCACACTCCCACTGTCCCTCACTCCCACTGTCCCTCACTCCCAGTGTCCCACACTCCCACTGTCCCTCACTCCCACTGTCCCTCACTCCCAGTGTCCCACACTCCCACTGCCCCTCACTCCCACTGCCCCTCACTCCCACTGTCCCTCACTCCCACTGTCCCTCACTCCCACTGTCCCTCACTCCCACTGTCCCTCACTCCCACTGTCCCTCACTCCCACTGCCCCACACTCCCACTGTCCCTCACTCCCACTGTCCCTCACTCCCACTGTCCCTCACTCCCACTGTCCCTCACTTCCACTGCCCCACACTCCCACTGTCCCTCACTCCCACTGTCCCTCACTCCCACTGTCCCTCACTCCCAGTGTCCCACACTCCCACTGTCCCTCACTCCCACTGTCCCTCACTCCCAGTGTCCCACACTCCCACTGTCCCTCACTCCCACTGTCCCTCACTTCCACTGCCCCACACTCCCACTGTCCCTCACTCCCAGTGTCCCTCACTCCCAGTGTCCCACACTCCCAGTGTTCCTCACTCCCAGTGTACCTCACTCCAGGTATCCCTCATTCCCAGTGTCCCTCACTCTCAGTGTATCTCACTCCAGGTATCCCTCACTCCCAGTGTCCCTCACTCCAGGTATCCCTCACTCCCAGTGTCCCTCACTCCAGGTATCCCTCACTCTCAGTGTATCTCACTCCCTGTGTCCCTCACTCCCTGTGTCCCTCACTCCCAGTATCCCTCACACTCTGTATTCTCACTATTATCAACCGTGCTTTTTATTTGGTATTTGTGTGTATCAGAGGGGGTCGGTGGGAGAGCGAGACTTTAATCCTTTGATTTCCACGTGTCTTTGACCAACTGGGCCCTGATTAGATCTGTGTTATTTGCACAATTTTGCTCTCCTCGCAGTGCTGAATCCTGACCTCTGCTAATATCACCCCAGTTACAAAGCAGCTCAACTCCAATTGTCAATCATATCCTGAATCCTGCGGTCTCGTACTGCACCCATCCCTAACAACGGTCTCCTCACATGGTGGGTGATATATTGAGGCTTTGGAAAGGGTGCAGAGGAGGGCCACGAGACTGATTCCCAGTTTAAAGCATCCTAGTTATCAAGATAGGCAAAAAGAGCTGGGACTCTACGCTTTAGAGAAGTGTGGATTTAGGGGTGATCTGTCGAGGTTTATAAGATGATGAAGGGAATAGATTGTATTCCAGTTGACAGTTTGTTCCAATTGAATAGGTTCAGGAAGACCGGGGGTCACAATGTGAAGTTTTACGAGGCCAGATCGAGGTTAGATTTCGGGAGGTGGTTCTTTCCCCAGAGAATCGTGGACCTGGAACAGGCTGTGGGCTCGTTCGGTGGGCATCGATTCGCTGAATTCCTTCAAGCGAGAGCTGGACCTGTTTCTGACTGGTCCGGAAATCACCTGGTATAAAAGGAGAGTAATGTTGTGTACAGAATTATCAGGGCCGGAGTGACCTCCTGGACTAGTTTCAATCACCAAAAGAGGCGGAGAGGAATTGCCCAGATATCCCTTCTCCCAATTGGCCTGGGTTTTTATCTGGTTTTTTCGCCTCTCCCAGGGATGAGGGACTTCAGTTATGTGGAGAGACTGGAGAAGCTGGGATTGTTCTCCTTGGAGCAGAGAAGGTTAAGGGGAGATTTGATAGAGGTGTTCAAAATAATGAGGGGTTTTGATAGAGCCAGTAGGGAGAAACTGTTTCTTTTGGTGAGTGGGTCGGTAACCAGAGGTTATAGATTTAAAATAATTGGCAAAAGAACCAGAGGGGAAATGAGAAATATTTTCACACAGAGGTTTGTTAAGATCTGGAACATTCGACCTGAAAGGGTGATGGAATCAGATTCCACAGGAACTTTCAAAAGGCAATTGGACATGTACTTGAAAAGGACTAATTTGCAGGGTTATGGGGAAAGAGCAGGGGAGTGGGACGAATTGGATGGCTCTTTCAAAGAGCTAGCACAGGCACGATGGGCTGAATGGCCTCCTCCTGTGCTGTAAGATTCTATGAAATCACATGGCGTGGGTGGGGAGTGTATATATTGTGATACACAAGATATCGCAGTTGTGGGGGGCAGGCTGGATGGACCAGGGGGTCTTTTCCTGTCCCTCATTGTTTGTAACACTGGGCTTCTGGGGGAGAAAAGCATTCTGGGAAGGAATGGCACTCTTTCTAGTCTCGCCCTGCTCTGCAGTCAGAGTTGAAAGGTCACCGTTCGAAACCAAAGGGCCAATGTCAAGCCGGATCTCCCAGGAGTCCAATTTGAAACCCCTCGGGGTGTTCACAGAACTTTACCCCACTCAGAACCCCGTTACTGTAGTGTCGCACAGCGGGAGGTGATGGATGGGATAGTTTGCATAGCCCAGTACCGAACACACCAATCATTAAGTCTGTCTTGTCTCGATCAAACCCACCTGCCTAGTTACCGGCTGCCTCATGTCCCTCAGATGGAAACAACATCCATTTTCTAACCAGGTGACATCCCATCACTTTGCCACAACATACTTCCCACTAGACAGTGAGCCCCGAGATTTACCATCTCTTTCTGCATCAACATAGACAGCAGAACGTAAAGGAGATGAAGGGAGTTTTACTCATTAGATTCAGTCTACTGCAGCAAATCCCCAGCTAACTCTCTAACAAGCCTGTCAGAGTTTGACATCCAAGAAATCACTTGCTAAAATGATAATGGTAAGTTTCTGAATATATTCAATATTTTTATTCTTAAATTATATACTCCAGCTGTACATCCCTGACACTTTCCTCCAACTCCTGTCTGCTTCCTGTACCCTGCTCTCACCTCCCCGCTATCTACTCACGACTCCTTGTTTCTCATTATTTCCTATCCTCTATCTCCTATGGGGAAAGAGCAGGGGGGAGTGGGACTAATTGGACAGCTCTTTCAAAGAGCCGGCACAGGCATGATGGGCTGAATGGCCTCCTCCTGTGCATTGTCATTCTATGATTCTATGATTAACTCACCACATCAAACAGAATTTATTTATCAAGAGTTATAATGTTAAAGTCTTTGCTTTGGATACAGGTTGAATTAGAAATGAAGGAAGATCTTGCTGAGCCCATTAGCATTTAGTAAAAATCAAATTCCATCAACACAGACCCCTCCCATCACCTCCAAGAGCACAGCCTGAGACCTCATAGGACGCAGTCAAGTGAATTAGACAGAACATTCTGGTTCCAATTAGTGTCCTTTGGAAAATAGATGGGACGTTTAAAGATGGGGTCTGCTGCGGCCTGTCACTGGGAGGACGATGCAATCTTCAGGATATGCCTCACGCTGAATTCTGAGTGCGATCGTTTCCCTGATTCAGTGAATTGAGTGAGTGAACAATGTAGAACACTGGAGCCTCCAAGGTTAGTGCAGTTCACGTCGCACCTCAAAAAGGGGAAACAATCAGATTGAACACCTTTGGTGACCATAGAATGTACAGCACAGAAACAGACCATTCGGCCCAACAGGTCCAGGCCGGTGTTTATGCTCCACACGAGCCTCCTCCCTCCCTACTTCATCTCACCCTATCACCACATAGGATTAGCATCAGGCCATTTAGCCCCTCGACCCTGAATTTAATTAGATCACGGCTGATCTGTATCTCAACCCTATTTTCCCACCTTTGCTCCATATCCCTTGATACCCTGACCCAATAAAAGCCTATCGATCTCAGTCTTGAAAGCTCCAATTGATCCCCAGTATCCACAGCTTTTTGGGGGAGAGAGTTCCAGATTCCCACTCCCCTTTGTGTGATGAAGTGCTTCCTGACATCACCCCTGAACGGCCTGGCTCTAATTTTAAGGCCGCAGAATCCCGTGTCCAGCAGGCCCGTGTCCTGCTCCGCGCGATCCAAACCAATTTCCATAAGTGGGCCTAAAACAGGTGTTTGGCCCCCTCAAACAGTGCCTGTTTCAGGCAGCTGCCCTGGACGCCTGCAAAGTCGCCTTTACCAATATGGCAGCTGCGTAATGCATTCACAGGTCAGGGGCAGGACATCACTCTCCGTAATTCATCCTTTTTGCCCCCCATTTTCTGCCTGGAAACCTAAGAACATAAGAACATAAGAAATAGGAGCAGGAGTCGGCCTTATGGCCCCTCGAGCCTGCTCCGCCATTCAATCAGATCATGGCTGATCTTCAACCTCAACTCCACTTTCCCGCCCGATCCCCATATCCCTTGATTCCCTGACAGTCCAAAAATCTATCTGTCTCAGTCTTGAATATACTCAATGACTGAGCATCCACAGCCCTCTGGGGTAGAGAATTCCAAAGATTCACAACCCTCTGAGTGAACAAATTCCTCCTCATCTCAGTCTTAAATGGCCGACCCCTTATCCTGCGACCATGCCCCCTAGTTCTAGACTCTCCAGCCAGGGGAAACAACCTCTCAGCATCTATCCTGTCAAACCCTCTCAGAATCTTATATGTTTCAATGAGATCACCTCTCATTCTTCTAAACTCCAGAGAGTATAGGCCCATTCTACTCAATCTCTCCTCATAGGACAACCCTCTCATCCCAGGAATCAATCTAGTGAACCTTCGTTGCGCCGCCTCTAAGGCAAGTATATCCTTCTTAGATAAGGAGACCAAAACTGTACACAGTACTCCAGGTGAGATCTCACCAAAGCCCTGTACAATTGTAGTAAGACTTCCTTACTCTTGTACTCCAGCCCCCTTGAAATAAAGGCCAACATACCATTTTCCTTCCTAATTGCTTGCTGTACCTGCATGTTAACTTTCTGTGATCCGTGCAAAGACACCCAAGTCTCTCTAAACACCAACATTTAATAGTTTCTCACCATTTATAAAATATTCTGTTTTTCTATTCTTCCTACCAAAGTGAATAATCTCACATTTCCCCACATTATACTCCATTTGCCACCTTCTTGCCCACTCACTTAACCTGTCTATATCCCTTTGCAGACTCTTTGTGTCCTCCTCACAGCTTACTTTCCCACCTAGCTTTATATTGTCAGCAAACTTGGATACATTACACTCAGTCCCTTCATCTAAGTCATTAATATAGATTGTAAATAGCTGAGGCCCAAGCACTGATCCTTGTGGTACCCCACTAGTTACAGCCTGTCAACCTGAGAATGACCCGTTTATCCCTACTCTCTGTTTTCTGTCCGTTAACCAATCCTCAATCCATGCTAATATATTACCCCCAACCCCATGAGCCCTTATCTTGTGTAACAACCTTTTATGTGGCACCTTATCAAATGCCTTTTGAAAATCCAAATATACGACATCCACTGG